>NC_047169.1:1203316-1240816 GCF_009819705.1 Hippoglossus hippoglossus | reverse complement strand
TCTGTAAATAATAGAAGTGTTGGAGAAGAGGTCAGGGATTTATTACTGCACCTTCAGGGAGCCTCACCCACTGACATCATTATAATGTTTTGTTTTTCATTGAGAATCCGTCTTTCTTTACTCAGAACTAATCGACCCCATCTTTGCTTGGTGCCAGGTTCTGTGTTTTATTTGGATTTTGTAGCTCAGGCACTAAAACGTAAAGAGACAAAGGGAGTGAAATCAGGGGATTTCAGTAATTATGATGAGAAAAATACCGTAATGAAAAGGTCTTTAGTTTGCTTTTCATGCATTTGTAATTCCTGCTGATTCCTGAGAGCTGAGGTAGACAAAGTACTTAACAGCTTTGAGTAAGACTGGTTACTTTCTGCCAATGTTCCCATCTCCTGTCATCCGGCCGAGCACTGGGGCTGTGGAAGGACTATGTGGATAGGTGGAGTTCCCACTGAGACACCAGTACTGTAAGTGCTTAACTCGGTCCAGGGCCCAGTCCCCAAGATCCGCCCTGATGCAGCTGTTCTGTTTCTGCAGGCTGCTCTGCAAAGACCGATGGCGCTCACACCCCCACAGGAGACATGGGAACACTGGTGAAAACACGGCGCTGCAGAAACAAGTCCAGTTCCACTTTCAATCCACTTAGAGCAGAAACAAGTTTCACGTGCATCGTCCTAACAAACACTTTTAAATCTGCACAACAACAACAATCACCTGCATCCCCCCCCCCCCCCCCCCCCCCCCCCCCCCCCCCCCCCCCCCCCCCCCCCCCCCCCCCCCCCTCTAAGTGGGTTAGACAAACAATGGGCAGATGTCAGAAAGTGAATTTAAATGCTGGTCCAAGGCCGGAGCTGCAGCTCGGCACCTCAGCAGAGAGTGCAGCAGGATGCACCGGAGTGAGAGAGGGTAATGGGAATTCCATTTGTCTCTGAGTGATTTAGCTGCTGTGCATCTGACTAAAGACTTCCTGCTACAGGAGCGTTCTTCAGAGAGATGCCGAGAAAAGGCCAGACGGCCGTGACAATGGAAATTGAGTTAGTGGATTGGCTGTAAAGACGTCTGAGAACTTAGCAGGGTAGTCGAGGTATTTTCAGCTCGTCTCAGTGGGTCTTAGGGAAATAAACACAAGGGAAATAAGAATTAGAAAGCAGAGTAAACATTTTCCTCAAATATCTTAAATAATAATCCCAGGAAATTTGATAGAAATATTTTTAGATGTTTTGCAAAGACAAAGATATGAGACAATCAAATGGCTGATTCTCCTCCTCTTCCCCTCACTGTACAATCCGTGTCGTGAATGTCTGAGGTGAACGTGGTGGTGAAGGTATGTCGCTGTTATCAACAACTCTCAGTTCATTCTTATGTCAAGACGCTGGTGGATAATAGCCCCAGTGTGTGAGCACTAACTGGTCCTAACTGGTGCCATGCTGCCCCAAGCAGCCAGACAATGGTGGGTATTCTGCTTTGGGACGGAGAGAGCGTGAGTGGGTGTCAGGAATGACCAGTCTGGGGGAAGGAGATGGGGGCGTCCAATATGGCCTCAGCACAGGGACGAGGCTGTGTTTGAGTCTGGAGGGGGAACGCAGCATCACAAAGATGTGTCTGTCTGCCTCTGCACCCACAATCTAAGTGTCATCGTGGGAGATACAGAAAGAAAGAAAGAAAGAAAGAAAGAAAGAAAGAGAGAAAGAAAGAAAGAATAGATGGAGAAGGGTGGGAGATGGTGGGACAGAGCCGTCACTCTCGTTTCATTTGGCGGAGCTGGGGCAGGACGGCCGGGCGAGTTCAGCAGAGCAGCAGAGACTCGGGGGGGGGGAAGCTGTCAGAGATGCATCAGGGAGGCAGAGGACAGTCGGACAGATCGGTGCCGGACGAGGTTCAGGACAGAATAAGACCGAAGACCCGAGTCTGGTTCCTCAACTTGTGGAGAATGAACAATGTCCACTGCCACAGCAGGAAGTTTCATTATAAAGAAGGTTTCTACCAATCCACCGGACAGAGGACGGATTCTACTGCGGCCACTTAAACAGCTGGATGTGGTGCGTTGAGTTAAAGGCCTTTAAAGTCAATCATCTTTATTAACAAGGTTTATGATTCTCTTCCATGTAACTGAGTGACGTCTATGTTGTATCATCTTTAAGATATTACAAACTATACTTTGTTTTCGTATTAACTTGACATCATAACATAAATTCACCCATTTTACTGTATTTTACATTTTACATTACACATACATGTATAGTGTGACATTTTATCCTACATGTTAGTGACACATTCATATTTCACAAATAATAACTGACATAGTACATCTTAAATTGTTAAATCTTCATCGTGTTACGTTGACATTTTAAAGTTTAAAGTATAATTTAAAGTTTGATCAAATTTCAGTGTTTGATGTCCAGTGAGATCAAATCAAATAAGTTTCAGGTCTCAAACTAAATTTGTTTTTAGTTTTTATAATTATAATTGTAATTATGTTTCATATTGAATTTAATGGAAACAAAGTTGTGGTGAGACAAACCAGACAAATCATATTTGGCTTTAATGTGAGATAATGTTATTTGGGTTGAAGACACGTAACCACAGGCTGCTGGTGGATGTTTATCACTAACACCTCCTCCTCCTCCTCCTCCTCCTCCTCCTCCTCTTCTTCTCTCTTCTCATCAGTCCATCTCCTGAAGTCCACAGACCTGAGCCGCCACAGTCTCCTCTACCTGAAAGAGATCGGGAATGGCTGGTTTGGGAAGGTGAGTCTCAGAAGACTTGAGTGGAGTCTTTAAAGATGTCTGACACGCTGTGTTAGAGTGTTAGAGAGAGAGAGAGAGAGAGAGAGAGAGTGTGTGTGTGTGTCTGTGTGTGTGTGTGTGTGTGTGTGTGTGTGTGTGTGTGTGTGTGTGTGTGTGTGTGTGTATCTCCACCTCTTTGATGTCAGTTCATCTTTACGCTGGTGATGTTTCAGAGTAGTCGCCCCCTGCAGGTGAAACCATGACGTGTCCTGTTCTTACAACCAGATAACATGTTGGTGTCACTCTCTCTTCTTCTCTGTCTCTTTCTCTGTTTCTCCTCCTTTTCATTCTGTGTCTCTTTGTCTGCGTCTCTCTCTCTCTCCTTGAACTCCTGCATGGCTGCTTCACCTCTTTCTTTGTGTGTCCCCCCCGTCCTCTCTTCATCGGCTGGCTTGTGTGTAAATGTCCATCTGTGCGTCTTCCCTGTGCGTATCTGTCTCCGTCTGGGCTGTTTCAGGTTCTGCTGGGGGAGGTGAACTCAGGCCTGAGCACCACTGAGGTGGTAGTGAAGGAACTCAAGTCCAGTGCCAGTGTGCAGGACCAGATGCACTTCCTGGAGGAGGCGCAGCCTTTTCGGTACATGTTGATTTTGTTTTCAATGCAGCAGTTAAAAAATATTACTGTGGTAAAACAGTATCAGCTCCTCAGGAATAATAAAAAAACAACTTCACTTCAGATCCAAACGAAGAGTTTGACTTGTTCTTATCTCCAGTTTGGAGATTTTCATTTTCATGACACATAAGAAAGAGCTTTCTCTTATTGATTCTTGTTAAGTAGAAGTTGTATTTATTGTAAATCAGTCATTGTGGATTATAATTATAACTTTTCATATAGTCACAATCCCTCATTCTTTTTCCAGTCACTGATAATGAGCTAATTTATAAAAGATTCTGATTATACAGCTTGTTTGTACAGTTTGTGTGTCTGTGTGTAGTCATGTTTGTGTGGTCACAGAACCCGACTGTGTGTTAACTGGTCCTCTGCTCTGCAGCCTCCTGCAGCACCCTGCTCTGCTGCAGTGTCTGGCCCAGTGCACCGAGGTCACGCCCTACCTGCTGGTGATGGAGTTCTGTCCACTGGTGAGTGAGTGTGTTCAAAAACAACATGAATTCACATTGAACCTCTGAGGTGAATGCACAGATATCAGCTGTTGTACTTTGAATGGGTTAATCTGAGACGAGCAGCGACACAAACTGTGTGTGTTTGTTGTGTGTGTTCCCGTTTTGGAAATCTGTTCATTCAAACACTAAAATATTAAACATGTAGTTTATAAAAGAACTGGTCCTTTGCTTTGAATGGAAATCCAGCTTCAGACCTACGTTATAAATATAGTTTATGGGATTTTTTAATTAATTACTTCTAACAACAAAACATTCTTGGCAGCTGCTGTAAACTTTTGTCATCGGAGCCCAAAGTCACCACTAAGTCATTTTACAATAATGTGACTCAAACTGCAGCAGAACATCCAACATCCGCTCCTCAGGATTCATTTGTTCAGTAAATTTAACTCTGACGTTTGTGGTGATGTTAACGTTTTTAAAGAACAGTTAATCTGCCAAGTCAGAGCTTTGGATTTACTGGCTGCTGATCAAATATATTGTTTATGGTTGAAATTCAATTTCAGATTTTTCATTCAACGTTGTCAGGCAGCACTTAACCTCTGTATTCAGGGTGATTACTGTGACTAGTGTGAATTATAAAGTCTGTAGAGCTGCAGGTAACTGACGTGAAGGTAATTCCTCCCAGAAAATCAAAAAAGAATCAGTAACTTAGAAAACCAAGTGTGTTGGTTGAGTTTCCACATGTTCTAACACAAAGACGTTACACAACCCGACTCCCATTAACCACAATGACAAGACTGCCTTCCAGTGGTCAGAGGTTGTAACATACGGATGTTTTCTGCCTCCTCCAGGGGGATGTGAAGAGTTACCTCCGCAGCTGCAGGACTGCAGAGACCATGACCCCGGAGCCCTTGATCCTTCAGCGGATGGCCTGTGACATCGCCTCAGGACTCCTGCATCTGCACAAACACAACTACGCTCACAGGTATCGACATGTTTCTGCTTTTAAATATCACACATTTTAGAATTTATAAACTGGAATCAAGCTGTGTTTGGTCAAATCTGCCTTTTGCTTGTCGGTTGCTTCCTGAAACAATATCCTGGTGCTGCCTGAGTGCTCTGACAGACTCCAGCATCAGTGATTTTGTTGCAGGCGGTGACCCCTCGTCTCCAGAACCACTCGACCCACCTGGATTCTTTCTGTTTGCTCTCAGTCTGCACTCAGGTCTTCTAAATATGTTTCTGCCTCATGAAATACGAGCCTCCTCCAATCTCTTGTTTAGCCTGTGTGTTGTTTAACTCCTCCTCCTTCTTCGTCCCTTCCCATCAACCCCTCTGTCTCCAGTGACCTGGCGCTGAGGAACTGCTTGTTAACTGCTGATGTCTCAGTGAAGATCGGAGACTATGGCCTGTCCCACAACAAGTACAAGGTCCGTTCATCAGAGAAACACGCAGACGGCAACATCAGCAAAGAGAAACTGTTTTATTATGTTTATTCAGAGTTTTTGGATGAATCTGAAAATTTGGAAAAGGGACCCCGGGAGTTGACACTGAAGATTTAAAGCTGTTGATATTTTGTCTCCTCTCAGGATGATTACTACCTGACGTCAGATCAGATGTTCGTGCCGCTGCGCTGGATCGCTCCAGAGCTCGTGGACGAGGTGCACGGAAACCTGCTGGTGGCAGACAACACCCAGCAGAGCAACATCTGGTAACACACACACACACAGACACACACATTGGATCAGTTGTCCCACAGAAACAGTTGCATGCTGAATAGTTTACAGGTATATTTGTAGGTATGTGTACCGATGTGGAGTGATTGATGCTTGGTGTTTTAACCATTTGACGTTGAATCAGCAGGACGTGTTCTCCTGTGTCTCAGGTCTCTGGGTGTGACCATCTGGGAGCTGCTGGAGTTGGGGAACCAGCCCTACAGACACTACTCTGACCGACAGGTGCTCACCTACGCTGTGAGGGAGCAGCAGCTGCGACTTCCCAAACCACTGCTCCCAGTGCCGCTGGCTGAGCGCTGGTGAGACGCACACACACAAACACATCTTTATATTATATAATTATAATAAAGAACTTCACTCATACTGAATAGAGAGCCTTGGTTTTATTGTACAGAGAAAGCAGTGTAACATAATCAGAGGTGCTCCTCCTGAAATACTTTACATTATCTCCAGGTACTTTACAAAGTAAGGTCAAGACTTTACAGTGTTATAGAGAAAACCCTGGACTGAGTAGTTTGAACTAACTACATCTTTAAGGACCAGGTATTCGTGAATTATCCAGTGAAGCTAAACTCTGACTCACTCGCTTGTTTTTCAGAGGAGTCACTTCCTTTGTCGAGAGTCAAAGGAAGTGATGCTGCAGCACTAACAACAGATAGATGTTCTCCACTGTGTTGAAACATGACAGCGCAATAAATAATATAATTATTTCCTTAAATTGAACGGCCCCTCAGGAGAAGAACAAACAACACAATTAAAATCCCTTCCAGCTTCAATGGATTCTCATTTCTTCAGCAGATTCTAATTAATATGCTAATCCTGCTGGTTTTGTTTCCCTCAGCTGGGAAACGATTGTCTCCTCTTTTCAGACCCGTTATTACAATTTAGTCAACAAATTAATTGAGTTTTAAGGTTTTTGTAAACTACATTTCAAGTTTGATCTATATTCTCACATGTTGTCATATCTCTGTGACCCTCAGGTTTGAAGTGATGCAGTTCTGCTGGCTCCAGCCGGATCAGAGACCCAATGCAGAGGAAGTCCACTTGCTGCTCAGCTACCTGTGTGCCAAGGGGGCCAGCGAGGCAGAGGAGGACTTTGATAGGCGCTGGAACTCGCTGTGTCCTGGATTCAACAGCCACCACGGTGCCTCTGCAATGTCACAAGACCACCCCTCGTCCACCTCCTCCTCCTTCCCTCTCCTCGAGCAGTTTTCGGCAGGCGATGGCTACCACTCGGAGTCTGGGGACGACATACTAACAGTCACAGAAACCAGCCATGGCCTGAACTTTGAGTACAAGTGGGAGCAGGCCAGGGCCGACCAGTCCTATAGAGCCCAGGACTCCTCCAGTACCCTGGGTCAGGTCAACCATCATTGCCAGGAAGCATTTTATCCACCAGGGGGCATTGTTGGAGGCTGCCCTATGGAGAGCCTCAGCCACGCAGTTACTCCTTCTTACTACCAATCGAAACATCTCCATGCTCCTGGTGTTCTCCCCGTCCTCAGTGCCCATAGCCCCTCAGTAAGCAATGAATACTACATCCGCATTGAAGAGCCAGTGGATTGTAACATCGATCTGGACTATACCATGTGCTCCTACAGCCCAGAGTATCAGGGCAGCAGTGGGAGCTTCCTTACTGGGAGCGCAGACTCAGGCGAGTGCATGGCCTGTCCATCACAAGCTAAGAACATGGGCATGGCTCCCTATTGGGCAGCAGACATCCATAAGTCAGATGTGTTTGACTCCAATGACTCGAGTCCGGCCATCTCCCTGACAATGGAGCCGCTTTTAGGACAAGTGTCGCACAACAGCCCCCTACGACCCTGGGAGTCCAGTCACTATGTGTCCTATAAAGACAGAGACGGAGGTTACTACTATGAGCACTCGCCACCTTTGGGAATCGACCACTATCTGATTGGAAGTGACCACTCCAGTGAGCACCATCAGGAAAGCTGGGGGTCGAGGAGCTTACGTCAGGCCCTGGGTGAGTTGGAGAACCCGCTGGGTGTCACCCGCACTGTGACCAGTCCACCTCAACAGGCCTACAGAGATCCATACCTGGACACAAGTCAGACCTCCATCATCGGAAAGAACGTGACTGGGGGTTACTACGACATGATGGGCTCGCTCAGGAAGACTATGCCCAGCCACACAAGGCACAACAGCCACTCGGTCAGTATCAACATGGAGACAGAGGGGGCGCTCTTTATCGGGCACAGAGACAGCGATTCAGAAGAAGAAGAAGAGGAGGATATATTTGTTGAGAGACACACCTGCAACACGTGGCCTTCAAAACACCGCCACAGCAGCGCGGGTCACCACAGACGGGCGAGCTGTAGACAGGACGCTTATGTAGATTTCCACTACACCATGCCGAGCACAGACATTGAGGACTCCTGGCCAGAGGAGAACAGCCTGGCCTTCCACTCTCTACCCAAACCTATCGACTACCTTGAGCCGCAACAGGCCAAAGACAACAGTGCCTGCCTCAGTCTGAGCAAACACCACGCGATGGTGCCTTCAGACAACTGCAACACCTACATCTACCTGTGCCACGAGGGCGACACTCCGGCACCAGCGTCTGGAGAGTGCTGCCACTCCCACTTTGTTGACCCACTCACCGGTTTGCTCGTCAGAAACAACAGCTACAGTCACAGCAACTACGTCCGAGATAAGATCGTTGACCCCCCATGCAACGAGGAGATGATCAATCTATCCCCCGCTCCAGGGGGTCCCATTGTGGCCAAACCCACCTTGATAAAGACTGAGGAGTGTGGAGAGCAGTATATTGACCTGATAACTAACGGTTCCCCACTCAAAGAGAAGAGGGAGGATGTAATCAAGGAAAACCTAATCATGCAAAACCCCACAGAACCTAAAATAGAAGAGGTGACGCTGACAATGACGATCCCCCCGCCTCCTGACGACAACATGCACGTGATGGTGGCCCTCACAGACCCGGAGTCAGACTTGAGTCCCACTGGAGACAGCGGCGTTGACCGAGGCAGCTCCAGTGCTTGTCTCGCTGACATCCTCGACTGCAGCGATGATGACGAGGAGGAGGATGACATCACTGAGGATATCACCGACGTCACCTCAGGCATCTTCGCTGACGAGTCCAGTGAGCTGAGCGCTTCTCCTGCCTTCAAGTCTCTGCAGAAGCAGGTAGGAACTCCCGATTCCATGGATTCCATGGATCTACCATCTGCAGCTGGGTCCTGTGAAGGCTTCAGCCCCGCCTCCTCCAGCTCCCCTAAAGCTATGGACAGTGGCTACGACACAGAAAACAACGAGAGCCCAGAGTTTGTACCCAAAGAGCCTCATGAGCCCCGAGAACAACCTCTGGCAAAGCCTACCCTAGATACAAGCCTGGAGGAGGACGAGGAGCTGGAGGAGGCCAAGGAGGGGGAACCATCACTGGGTGAAGATGTGGCCTCAGGAGCCTCTCAGACGGGCGACCACATCTTTTCACCACTAAGTGATGAAACCCCGTACAGAGACTCAGCGTACTTCTCAGACTACGAGAGTGAGAAGCAGTCCAGGGATGAAGGAGAAGAATCATCATCATCGACAGGAAGAGATGAACAAAGAATGGAAGAAAAGAAGGGAGAGAAAAGGAAGAGTGAGGATGAGGAAGAAGTTGAAGACGCTGCAGCAAACAAAGACATCAAAGTTGAAGTGAAGCACATATCAACAGAAGGAACAGAATTCTCTTGTCCACCAGAGATGGAGGAATACTTGACAGAGGATTGTCGAGATGAGGAGTTGGGGCTTCCTCTGGAGCCCTCTGTGTCTATAGAGGGAGGACTGGACGAATGGCCGTCCCAGGACGAGAGCTCATCTCTCGGGGACTGGGCAGCAGAGGTGGTGGGGGCCATGGAAGAGGCGCTTGGGGCCCTGAATGGAAACAGTTCACTCAACCTTAAGGTAGAAAGTGACGAAGCAGAAGTCTTGGAAGACTCAGAACCAACAGAAGAGCCAGTGATCAAGACCATTCAGACCAGGACATCCGGTGAAACCCTGCACTCTTTACCCAAAGACGAGGTGGCCCTGCAGCACACGGCTAACACCCGACGGTTCTCCACTTCCTCTCCTCCACCTCCGTCAACCCCTCCACCTCCGCTCCCTGCAACAGACGGCCGGGGGTCTCCAGCCGATGGGGAAGAGGCGGATGAGGAGGACGGCGACACAGACGACAGCGATGAGTCCGATGAGGAGCTGCGATCCTATAGCATGCAGGAGCAGAGCTGCGGGGAGGAGAGCGAGGAGGAGTGCCACCCGGTGCCCATTGTGGTGAGCGACGACAGCGAGGCCCACAAACTGCGCAGCCTCCTCAAGATGCCAACGCTGCTCACAGAGGAGAACCTGCAGGAGGAGCTGGAGCGCACGAAGAAGACGGTGTCCTTCTTTGACGATGTCACCGTCTACCTGTTTGATCAAGTGAGTAGCGAAGAGAGACAATACAAGTTGTATTTAATCAAGTTTCTACAAAAGGAAAGAATCATTCTTTGTGAAAAGGATCAAAGAGAACTTGAAACCAGCCTCATAACAAAGGCCTGAGATAGAATTGTCCTTCTTACTTTGTTCAAACCTGTCGGTCTTTTCAAACTCTGTTAATCACTGAATGTTTCTGCTTCTTGTCTGTTTGCATAGAAACAGGTTGTAGTGAGATCGTATCTTCTCCTTTCTTCTCTCTGTTCGCCCTTGAGCAGATCAAACTCCTGCCCACACACTCGTACAACACGAGCACTTCTTTCTCACTGACGCCTGCATGGTGTGTTTAGATAAAACTCTTAAAGACGACTTTACACTTTATGATCTCAAGTTCAGATTTCCACCACAGGCCACGTTAGGTTTCTACATAAAGTTACAGGTTTCTAGCTCAATACAGACTGAACAAAACCCTTCAGCCGAATGAAACCACATTTAAATTCACTAGATCCAGATTTGTATTTGGATCTACACGAAATATCAACCCCCTAATGATTCCCACACAATTATCTGAGAAATCAACAAATCAATATGGATTTTTTTGGGGGGGAAAAAGTGAAAAAGAATTCCTGCATCCACAGATGTGATGTTGAGTTTATATAACACGAGCTTCACAGTTTTCTTCTTCACTGTCTCCAGGAAAGTCCGACTAAAGAGCTGAGTGAGCAGAGCTTCCCTGTGGGAGCCGAGGGTCAGAGGTCACACAGCAAATCCAAAGAGAGAGTCACCGCCTCCGACGACTCCTCTGATGGGAACATCTCAGAAGAGAGTGAGTACAAGCACGGAGGTTTTTATAAAATACTGCGTACGTGAATAAAGACGTGACGATTCTTACCGTCTCCTCAGGTGCAGGGTACGAGTGGGAGGACGACTTCCCCCTCCTGCCTCTCCCAACGTCCTCAGGAGCATCCGACTCTCCTCCCCCCCGCTCCGTCCCCAAAGCCCCGGACGCCAAACCGGCCGCTCAGTTCTCCCGCTTCACCGTCTCCCCCTCCAGCATCTCCCGCTTCTCCATCACTCACATCACTGACTCTGATATGGACTCAGCAGGAGGTGAGTCTCCTCCGGACCAACGTTACTCTCAAAGAGTTCAAACTTCTTTCTCTAAATATTACACATTAATAAATTTACAACTTTTTTCTTGTAATTCTACGACTTTGTTCTGATAATATTATGACTTTATTCTTGAAATTACAGAATGTTTATTTCTCTGGACATGTGAGAAGTGTTCAGCTTTCAAACATGAATCCAAACTTGGCTCCTCTCAGATTTTAAGCCTTTAGTAATTAAGAGGCTCTAATCTAAATCTATTCTTAATCGTGTTTGAACATGTTTTGGTTTGTTTGGTTTTAATAAAATACTTTAATCGTGTATGAGACTAATTCCAATCTGGGAAACCGGCCACTCTAACGGAGCCGTTTCTGGCTTCAACATTTTGCCTAAGAATTAGAGCAAAATGAGATAAAACACGTAGAAATCTGATTTCTGTAAGAATCCCTTGTACACATGGATCTTTTCTGTGTTTTGCAGGAAGCAGCGAGGACGGAGACAAAGAGTAACGAGCTGTGGATTTTTACCGCCTCTCTTTGACGACAGTTTGGCCTCTAGCATGACTTCTGAATTATTTCATAACGTCAGGTTTCAGAAACAAGACAGTGCCTCTCACCCTGTGGACACTTTGGAAAAGTCTTACCACCGTGTAGGCCTGACCTACACTTAAAGATTATCATTAATATATAAAACTTTTACAGAATATTAATATATACTGGATGTAAAGAATCTTTGAAAGCAGGGGACATTTGTTTGTTGAATTTTTTCTGATTAAAAAGACAAATGGACGGCGTTTGGAAATAAATCACGTTCACCACC
Organism: Hippoglossus hippoglossus; assembly: GCF_009819705.1. NCBI lineage: Eukaryota > Metazoa > Chordata > Actinopteri > Pleuronectiformes > Pleuronectidae > Hippoglossus > Hippoglossus hippoglossus. The sequence continues at coordinate 1,228,879 of NC_047169.1, read as the reverse complement.
TGGTTCACTTCTTAATTTGTAACAGGGAGTAATGCTGAGAGCGCGGCGCCCCCTGGAGGAGACGTGTTCATCTGTCACAGAGTTTTGGGCTTTCTGACGAAGGATCAGCATTTTGAACAAGACTGTACAGCTCCACTGACTTTTATCAGAAAGTGCTTCACTTGTCTTAATGAACGTGGACGAGAATCTCTGAGGTATCACAAGTAATATAATGTTAATATTTGGATTCATGCAGAGTCGAAGGTCACACGCAGGAATCTGAACGGCTCCTGTTCGAATGTTGTTTTGTGGAAACAGACGAGCGAACGTGGACAACCTGATATTTTCTCTTCTTATTTTTTATAATAGAAATCACTACAGTGCTGTTTTACATGATTATGTGGCTCAGTCTCTCTCAGCAGCACCTTCACAACCAACCTGTTTTAAATCAGGCACAATGTCGCCATGGCAACAAGAAGTGAAGGGAATAGTTTTCAAATATAGCAATGCATGGTTTCAAGTAGCTAGGAAACATTAGAAGTATTTTTCGCATTTGGAATTGAGACAAAGACACATGGTCACTGAAATCCTTTCTCATGTCGCAGCTCCAAAAGGAGATCTTCAGTATCTGGACTGCAACTAATAACGACCCAGGCCAATAGTGTTAGGAGACGCAGATGATTGGGTGTTGATATTATTAAAGTATTAAATATATAAATGTCTGTTTGTGTTAATCCAGTTAAATACCAGACAAAACAAAGAACTTCATCACATTGATGCAAAAATCCTGTAAATCCAACATGGTCCGAAAAGCAGCGATTTGCAGCAATATCCACAAACACCGGTGCAATCAGAGGAATTACAGGGATTGATGACAAATGTATGATTCATAATCTCCCTCAGCTCAAAAAGCCACGATATCAAAACTCAAACCTGCCCAACAGTATTACAACAAGTCTATTTTTCTCTGTGTTAGTCTGAACAAACAGGATTTTTCATATGTAAATCAGAACATTAAATTCTGATATTTGACAGCTTCAGCCCATTTCTACCTTTTTATCTGTTTTGAATGGAAACACCCGACTTCACTGTTACTGACACAGATGCTGTATTTTGCCCGAGATGAGCTTGTTCGGAGCAGTTTTGTATGATTCTGCTTTTCGATGGAAAAAACGCTTCCTCTGAATAATAATAATTTGGTTTATTTCATTTAAAAAAGGACAAGTGCGAGCGCCACACTGAAACAAAGAGAGTCATAGGATGAAATATTAAAAAAGTTGTTTTCCAGTGACGGATCAATGTTCAATGTGTCTGATCAGCTGATTGAAGGACGGAGCCGAGGTCACGATCCTGCTTTCTGTGTAAATGTGAGGAGGGAGCGTGTGGTCGTCACATTCCTCTCCGAGGCTCTGGAGCCTGGAGCACGAAGTTCAACGCCCTGTGACCGAGTGTTTGTTTGCCTCTTTAATATTCTGTACGTTAGCAGCATAGAACCATCTACAACTATCTGTAATATTTTTGTATTTCCACGAATACTTTGGAGAGTATTGATGTACTGTACCTGTGAAGGAGGGGAAGTATGAAACAATGTCTGTTTATTTTTGCCAAAGAGAAGCTGTGTTGTGGTTCAGGGGCGAGACCAGTTTGTGTGGTGGTGACAGACGAGGAAGATTGAACTGATCTTTAAAAAAATAATCGTGCAGGAGACGTTTTGGTTTGGAACATGGTCAGTAATGTGTCCCCCCCCACTGACCTGGACACATCATTACCTTCTGTACCTTCTATCAAATATAAATAAAGTCTGTTTTACACATCTTACATTATCTTCATTAGGTTTTTATCTTCTGTCTGTTATTTAGCAGGATCAAGAAAAAACTACAGGTTGGATGAAGGAGATTTTTCAACCTTCTCGTTGATTTCTCAGAGAATAATTCATGAATCATGATGAGAAGACACTGAACTCGCTCCCTGATCATCTTCAGGCACAGCACAAGTTGTCACAGACCGAAATCTAAGATCCAGTCCAATTTCCAAAGTCTCTGAAAGAATCTGTGACCCTATGATCACATAAGTGAAACCTCTTAAAGACACATATTGTGTGATCCAGCACTGCAGTATTTATACACAACATACACAGCACACTGGGGGTAAATACTTGATCCTTTTATTCTCAGAATTAAATTGAAAAACACTTTGTTTACTATCACGATACAAAGATGATTCAGTTTGTCTTGTGTTAGTCTTCGTTCATCAGAGTTACACCGATGTAGGTTTGATCAGTGTGAGCAGACATCTGGTTTTTATTAAAGAGGAGGAAACGCTCTGAACTTCACGAGTAGAAGGTTTAAAGTCTGTCGAACCTCTGACTTCACTCAACATCTGTATGTGAACGTGTTCATCTCGTGACATAGATACAAAACATTTAGTGTTCGATGCAGATTCTGGGACAGTTCGGTTTCTCTGCAGAACCCTGTTTGAGAATCTACGTTACATCTTGATTTGAAATACTCAATTCATTTTAATAGTCATCATAGCTTAAACAATACACTGAAGATAATTAAATCCACTGACACCAGTTTTTAAAGTCATTGCTGAAAACTGGATTATCCAGAGCAGCTGGTCACTGTGTCTGTAAACACATTGTTCTGGGTTGTAGAAAGAAAACAAATCTCCAAACAAGGAAAGATTACGTTTTAAAAACTGTTTGCGTAGAACAATCATTTCATTTTTATGAAAGATAAATATCAGCTCAGTCTAATTTGGACTTATTGGTGTAACTCAGTTTTTCTCTCACCACAGTAATTTGAAACACGATAAAAGAACAAAATGAGATCACGTTTCTCTGATTGAATCAGTGAATATTTCAGTTGGAAACGTTGCTTTCAGCAGATTTAACAAAGCATTTGTCTAAAAACAATATAGATCAACATTAATCAATGAAATCTGAGAACAAGAACATTATAATATTATTCAAGGTACAAACACCTTCAGTGCTGCTTATATCTAACATGTCAGAGTACAAGATTGAGTATAAGTATACAATTAAGTGAAGATACTGTACTATGTAGTATTGTGCTCATCATTCTGATTCATCATCCTCCTGAAACTTCTCACTTCTGATTATCCACCTTGGTTCAGACTCTTCTGTTTTCTTGCATCAGACGTTTGAGATCCTCAGTAATAACACGTGAGGCTAAAGGTGAAAACCTCACGAGACGTGTATCTTACCCACGTGAAAGCCCTCGCGCTGCAGCCGGGGACGAGGGCTGAGTTCTCAAAGCACAGAGACGTCTCCAGGTCTTCAGCTACAGACCCTGTGAGTCCAGTCCCAGATTCAAGGCTTTGAAAAGGATCCAGGAATCTAAGTGAGACACTTTCGATCCTCATTTGACACCAAGCGCTTGATTCGAAAGTGACGACGGTGAAACGCCTCCACTGTTCATCACTGTGTGAACTTTACAGAAACAACTAAACAATCAACTTCATATTGTTCTGTCAATGTGCTTCAACGCTAGAAGATCAGGTTTAAAACACTTGTTATTTACATGATCTCTCACCTAATGCACAGATTACTGCATGTGGTGATTGTAGTGCTCCTCGTGTTTCTGATGATTTAATCCCACTAAGTGATGAGGTGGTTGATTCGGAGCTTTGCAGCTGAGGCGGTGCGGTCGAGCACCAGCGAGCCACCTGCAGCAGATTCAAACTGGGGGGGGGGGGGGGCTCAGATTTCCTCTGCGAGAGTCGAGGTCTTCTCCAGGGAGTCGTAGTGAGCTTCATCCGGCTGATCCTCATCCTCTTCTTCATCCTCTTCGTCAGAAAGCGGGGGTCTGGCCGGGGCCTCCACGACCGGCTCGCTCGGTGGATAGTCGCTGGGGAGAGGAGACAAGAAATAAAGTCAAACAAACATTTAGCTTCGTTTTTATTACATAAAACAGAATGAAAGTCATGCAGAGGAGGAAACTGTGGTTTTTCAGCAACATGTGAAGAAGTGAAGTGAATAAAAAGTGGGATGAGTCGAGCAGGAGGAAACATGGAGCGTCAACATGCAGAACAAACACAGTGAAATGACCCAGAAGCCGTTCAGTGACACCAGAAGCCGACGAGACAATGAAGCAGTTTCTCATGATGACGATGATGATGAAACACTGAAAGATGAAGAGGTCGTTTTCAGACCCTGACGAAGAGGCTCAGTCACTTACGATGGTTTTTTGGGTTTTCAAAACCGGGCGTAATCAGGCCCTGAGCTGAAAGGAAGAAACAGTCCTCAGGTGTCAACACTCTTCTCAAAGGAGACATGTGACAGTCCAACACAACATGAGGTTCACACTCTTTGTTCTTATTACAACAACATGCATATTTAACTACTATCAACACGAGTCATCACTTTATGGTGCAAATAAAAAGACCATGACTGACATGACTGGGAGCCTCCATTTGAACTTTGTATGCAAAATTAATCAAGTATAATTTGACTTGTTTACTCTAATTGGATTAAAATGAAGACTTGTCATTTAAATACAGATTATTCCATCGTGGTTTTCCTGTTCTCACTCAGGTGAACTGTCAGTGAAGATGCATGATGAACTAAACGCTGTGCTGAGGCCTGTGGACGCCGCCAGTCAAACTCAACATGCTCTTTTTATATTCATGGTAACTTATTCGTCTCATGAAATTCAAACGTTACATGAATAAATTCACACAACACGTCAGGTGTCCACACAGTCACCACGGCAACAGGTAAATCATGGCCCGAATATATTCACACCAGAAAACAGGAAAACAAAAACATAAGCAGGCAGAGGAGCTACAGCAAAACCAAAATGAGACCAGACGCTGACGCTTTAAAATGAAGACGCTTTGTGATGAAGACCCAAAGATGAGGTTGGGTTAAAAAGTACCTTCGCTAGAGGAGGAGCAGGCCAGCGGTGTTATGGCAGCGGCAGGTCAGGGCGGGTGGGAAGCAGTGTAAATACTACTGTGCACGCAACACACACACACACACAAGCACACACACACACACTATACTGCACATGCAACAGTGCAGGAGGGAGGTAATGAAGGGAACAGTCGCAGCTCAATGAGCAGGAGGAGCCGCTGGTTAGTGAGTTCAAGTAAAAAGATGATCCACCTTTTATTTATTGATTTTAAGTTTCAGTTCTGCTTTTAACCAAATAACTGAAATAGAAAAAGAGAATAAAACACTACATCTAACTGATTAAACAAAAGGAAGATTTCTAGTTGGCTCTTGATTTGAAAATAAACGAAACAACAAAAATGTCCGGCTGAATAAATTTATTTTATACTTTAGTCTTAGAAAGTCACAGTACATTTGAGGTCATCAACTTTAGAATTATTCGTGCCCCCAAAGCATGCACATAACTTCTCTGTACAATATTCAGATTCCTTTTTTTTCCCTTTCACAACAAAACTCATCAAAATAAAAGCACATCAGTCGATGCAGGAGTTTGGGGCCACAGGTGGTCGGTGTGCTATCTCTGCAGCGGTGGCAGTCGTACCTTGGACTTATTTTAGTGGAGAAAGAAGAAACACTGGCAGCTTCCAGTCGTTTGTGCTCGACTTTTGTTTCTGAATTTATCAAAACAGAGATGGAAAGAAAGGAGGGTTGGCAAAGCTGAGGGGGAAGACGAGTGTTAGGTCACAGACAGACGGAGGAAGAGACACAGAGGACACGTCTCTACGATGCAAACAGGTCTCACAGGAAGACTTAAAACATTTTTCTTTTAAAGTGAAAAAGGAAACAGGATCTGGAATATTAACAACTGTTGAGAGAAAGTTTCTGCTTCACTTTTTCACTCATTCAAAGAAAAACACATTTTAAGACTGTGCATTAAATGGTGCAGACATTTTTGCAAAGTAGGAGGCAGAGGAGAGGTGCAGAGTTTAAAACTTCACCTTCTCTCTTTGGTTAAAAGACTTTAAAGAATCATGAGAGAAATCGTGGTTAGTGGACATCAGAAGTCGACGGGGGGGACGGTGGTGAGAAGACTAACTGACGAGCAGCTTCTTTATTCAGCACAGAGAGAATCAGACAAACTTCTTTTTTTCTGCAAAACATGATGCTGTTCACTCACTGAGGTTTTTAAAATCACGTCTTTAATTGCAAAGAGCAGAAGAACAAGGAGGCTGAATGAGGTTTGAACACGGAGCCCCCCCCCCCTCTGCTCGTCACGGCTGCAGAGACGTGGCCTAGCTACACCGTACTGCCGCTGCCTCATTCTACCCTCTGGATCCAGATGTTTCTCACACTCACTCGCCATAAAAATATAATATTCATGTTATATACTAATTCAAACACCAATAAGAGGCACTAACACACATCTGAATATGGAAAAGCATTTAAAGTGTTTGAAATGGGATCCGAGTCCAACGGGGGGGCCAGTTGTCGTTTCTTTCATGCATGAACAACTTTCAACTGAAAATGTATAATTTAATAAGTCTTTAATTTGAGTTTGTTGTTTAAGCAACAAAATATATTCAATATACAATCAGTAAAAAAAAGCTAAGCAGCAGCATTTTAAAAGCTGCAAGCACCGAATATCTGACAAGTTTCTACTTTCAAAACTTCACCAGTTCTAAACACTTTTCATTTCAGTGATTGAAGAACCGAGCGTTTCACCCAACCAGCTCGGAGCCTCGAGCGCGTCGGGGGCGAGGGTTCGTCGACCCCATTCAGCCTCCACATGATATTCACACATCACAATAAATAGAGGAAGGGGCCCGAGCACCAGTGTGTGTGTGTCTGAACACAGTCGCCCTCCGATACAGACGACGAGACCGATACTGAAAACGTTAACTCTGTTCACAGGAAGTCAGAAATATAGACTATTACTTGTATAAGGTGCATTTGGTTATGAACGGATCATAGATACTGTAAGACAAGCACTTCTGTATATGGCACATTTATGTACAGTCAACATTCCATTACATCGTCTCCGGTGCGTTAAAACAGTTAATTATCGGTTCACTACTCGTGATACATGACCTCTTGTCTCAGAGTACAAAACCTCACAGCATGAAAAGTTATTATTGTTAAATACTGAGAGAATCAGTAGAAGTATTGATTGTAATGTTTTTACATCATGAAAATCCTCTGTGGGATCAACGACTGTACGGTTCCACCCTGATTTACACACATCCTCCACAGGGTCATTCTGATGGAGCGCAGGACATTCGTGAGATCAGGTTCCTTCGGGGGGGAGAGAGCCTCCCCGGCCGTAAATAAAGGAAATGTACATGCATGAAAGACGAGCAAAAGATACACTTTTCCTCAGAGAAAAGGTCCATCCCTTTGATTTTGAATATTCGGATGGCACAGAGTCCATTTTGTTCTGGTTTGGCCGGGCGTGGCTGAGCGCCCAGGCTTCACCAGCGGCCCGGCGTGGCCACCGGACGGTCAGACAGCACAAGGCAGGATTGGTGGAAGAAGGGAGGAGGGAGGTGAGGTCCAGAAAGGGGGGAGGATATGAAGAAGGCAGGACTGAGGTAAAAGGGGAGAGGGTCGGAGAGGGGAGAAGACAAACACCCGAGCGTCTTCGTTGCATTGATCAACTTGGGGAAGAGTTTATTGCCATGAGCAGGAGGGAGGGAGGGAGGCAGGGCAGAGGGGAGAGGGGGGGGGGGGGTTGAAGGGCAGCGAGGTGCCTGTCCTATCGCATCGTCTGGCTGAGTCTGTTTGTCTGTCTGTCCTCACACTGTGGAAATCAACTTGCCCTCTGTGGAACTGTGGACAGAGAGAGGGAGAGGCTTCCAGGAGGGCGGCTCAGGAGAAACAGCAGCAAACACAAGTAGGAAATAAATCAAGAGTCTGAACTGAGACTAAACTTCCTGCTGCGTGAACCTGAGGTTTAACCTGTGGATGTGAGGAGGTGGGAGCAGTGAGGAGGTGGAGGAGCTGCATGGGGCAGGAGGAGGAGGAGCTGGGAGGTCAAAGCATGAGTGTTTGGATATTAATGGGAAAAAGAAAACTTAAATCAACTTAACACAAAAACCTAAATAATCAAAGACTTACAATATTATAAACTTTAACTTATTTATCACATCCGCCAAGGAGGTGACGCTTTAATCTGTGTTTGTACGATTAGACACAAACTACTGAACCCATTTCCTTTAAATTGGTGAAGGGGTTCGACTGTGAGATTTATGAATATGGGTTATACAGATTAAATGTGATTGATTGACATGGGCCCAGGAGCAATCTGTTACATTTTGGAGCAGATGTGATTTCTCTTTCTCTAACGTGGTGAGATGGGGCATTAGCCTTGGCGGAGGTATGAGTGCTCCTCTAGTTCCTAACGGTCCAGTAGAGACCTCTTATCATTCAAAGCTGGTGTAACAACACAAAGCTTATTGTGTAACCACTATGCACTAATCACTACATTATCACTAAAGGCTTCATGTGTCAAACCAGTGCAAACGGAACAGGATGGAAACACAAAGAAAAGAACACAAAGCAACATTAAAAAGGAAAAGAGGTGTGTGTGTGTGTGTGTGTGTGTGTGTGTGTGTGTGTGTGTGTGTGTGTGTGTGTGTGTGTGTGTGTGTGTGTGTCTGCAGGTCTGGACTTAAAAACGTACAAATCCCTCAACTCTCTGTCTTTGTCACATCGTTCAGTCAAAGCTCAGTGGTTTCAGTGGTTTCAGTGGTTTCAGTCTCCCAGTAAAACGTTTCCCTGGATTCACCAGAGGACACGCCCCCCCCCCCCCCCCAGCTGCTTCACCTGAATCTAACACTGAACTGACTGAACTGGAATCCTATCAACCAGATGTGCTCAGGTGGTTCTTACCTTGTGGGGAAGCGAGGCTCGTACTCTTCGACCCCGTGCTGCAGAGACGTGAAAACAAGACAATGAGTCACAACATTAGAAAAACTAATAAACCTGTCAGATGGCTGCTGCAATGACCACAACAGCCAGCAGATGGCAGCAAAGACACATGGTAGACACTTCAATGTGAATCTGAACAGGTGGAGCTGGGTATTAATAATAATTAAATTAACATGAAATATATCAATAATTAGTTTCTCTCCTTCCATTGAACCGTCCAAACTGTGTCTGTGTTGAATCCTTACTGTGATGTTTGAATGTGAGGTTTCCCCAGTGACAGGGTTAGGGTTATTTCAGTTTGGCAGTTTGTAGGTTAAAAGATTTTTACATTTTGATACCAGGTCGGTATTGAAATTGATATTTTTTGATGTTTGACAACTCCTGAATCATTTTGGTCTCTTCTCAACTGAAGCTTGAAGAGTTTCCCTCAGAGACGTGGGCAGTCAGCCGCTCAGGCCGACTTCTGAGCTGCTCCCCATCCTGCATCAACAGGAGCATGTGAAGTGAAGTCCAAGTGATTTGTGCGTTTACAGGAGTTAATGTAGCGGAGAGTTCTCTGTGGCTGGGACCGGGAGAGACCAGGAGATGTTCCTGTGCTGCTCCTCAGGTCAGAGGAACGCAGCTTAATGAAAGTCTGTGTGAACTCGTGTGTGGGTAGATGTCAGTGTGTGTGTGTTTGTAGGGTTGTTTATCAGCCCCCCCCACCTGTGAGGAGCCTGGCACTGCCACGCTGTAGGGGCGTTGTTGTCTGCCATGCAGCGCTGCCGCGCTCGGTGCTGCCATGCGGGCGTGGCTACCGTAATCAGGGACGGGCATGGCCATGTCTTCTCTCTCTAGAAGGTTCCCTGTGCTGCTGCTCTTCCCGTGATGGAGGCTGCAAACACAGGAAGGAGAAAACATGTTGCTCACAATCAGGGAGAAAGGTGGAGGTTTGTGATGAAGATCTGCAGGGAGTCTTCACTGGGTTGGAAAGAACATTCAGGATTCTTTGTCTTCTGTGGAAGGATTTACGATGCACAAGCAAATCGATGTCACAACCAATACACATTTATCATTTATTTTTAGGGACAAAAGCCCAATCTAGCAAACAGCTGAACACCTACTTGTGTACCCGGAGCTGCCTCACGGAGTCACTGTCACCGTCAGAGATCAGCCTCGTGTAGGAGAAGGGAAACCAGCCACGCCTGGAGGAGATGGCGCCGGATATTAGATACACAAAAAAAAAAAACTGATTCCTTTTCTTCCTTTACTTTCAACATAGTGATTGTGAGTTCTGGCAGGAATTGAATACGCGAGTTGCACTCACATCCTGGTCTTCTCGTTCTCTCCGTAGTGCCACCCGTCACGGGCCTCGGGGACCAGCAGGGTGATGACGTCGCCCTCGGAGAAGCTGAGCAGGGTGCTGTTGTCTCCGGCGGTGTGAGAGAAGATGGCCTGGACACAGGTTCTCCCATTCTTCTCCAGCCCTGCAGCCATGGAGCTGGACCGGGGCAGAGTGCGAGTCTCCACTGGCAGAAAGACAGGAGGGAGACGGACACTGTTGACAGGTTCTGTATTTCATATACTTCAGTTTCTGCCACAAACCACTTCACGTGACGTTTGGACTTTCTTTTATAATCTAAATCTACATCTTCATCTAAATTACCACATTTTCTCATAAAACTCATTTCTTTCTTACATCTATTTTTACCCCTGATCTCTATTCCTCATTTTCAATATCACATCTCCTTCTATTCCCACATGCTGCAGCCTGCTTCTTATTAAAAGTGCACAGGTTGTGTGTTACATCCAATACAGAACCTGATCCGTGACGTGTTATCGGATCAGGTTGTGAAGGTTGACAGTGATTTTACACATTCACTCGAACACAGCATCATAAACTCGTCCAGGGCAAAAAGGCTCATTTCAAATAAAAGCTCAGTTCAGTTCGAGTTGGGTCTGTTTGCTGAGCAGCTCCAGTTCCATTCTGCTGGTGGATCATCTCTGAGAACAGAGGCTGCAGACTGAGGCTGAAGACTGAGATGAAGGATGTTCGGTGAGAACAAAACAATGAGCTAAAAGAGGCTGAAGAGCTGCCGAGGAGGTTACGTTTTCACCCACGTCTGTTCACTGGTCGGTTTGTTTACTGGTTTATTCGTCAGCGGGATTACGCAACAACTACTTGACAGATTTCCACCAGACTTGGAGGCAGGAAGGAGGCGTGGCCTTGGATGGACACAGTAGAGTTAGGTGCTGATGCAGGTGAAGGGATGATGCAGGACTTTATCCATCCATACTTACTCAGCGTGGTCTTGCTCTTGGCGGGGGCGGCCTTGCGCACAGGCAGGGTGTTGGAGTAGACCTCCCCCCCGTGCCGCTGGGTCTGGGGCGAGGCTTTGCCCTGGGCCACTTTGCCCTCCATCCACTGCTGGTAGTCTTCTCCTCCGTGGGCGCCGGCCGAGCCGTTCATCACCGGCATCCCGGCCTCCACTCCGCCCATCAGCCTCTGCAAAGAGAAGACATTTGCATAGAGGCAATTAAAACACTGCAGAAAGTATTTCTCTCCTGTTACCTAACATCCAGCAGCTCGTTAACATTAACGCTGGAGAGTGGATGTGGGTCAGGAAATGCTGATTAATAAAAAAAAAAAAGAATGTTTGAAGATAAACATATGGAATCATAACTGGGCGACTGCAGAGAATTTCAAAGTGCGTTTAATCTGCAAACATGAAACTGAATCTGCACCAGTTTTCTTTTAGAAGCTCACACACTGAGACGCGCTTTCATGTGAATCTTCAAGTAAATGCAGTGAGCAGGCCTGCAGGAGGAAGAGGAGGAGGAGGAGGAGGAAGAGGAGGAGCAGGAGGAGGAGGAGGAGCCGGAGGAGGAGGGGGGGGAGAGGAGGAGGAGGAGGAGGAGGAGGAGCAGGAGGAGGGGGGGGAGAGCCAGAGGATGTGAGGAATTTAAGCTTCTTCTGTGCAACAAGCTAATTAACGTGGTTCACTAATGATTTCATTTGCATTCATGCAGTTTCCTGAGGATGCTTCCATCACGCAGCCGCCACATCCAGGGAGGACCCCCCCGTCGACCCACTGCAGGTCCTCATTAGGTCTGATTAGACAACACTCACCTGTGTTTGTGTTTCTTTCTATCAGAGTCTTACACTTGGACACTGGAGACATCTTTAAAAAATGGGTATAATTTCTAACTGAGGATATTCAGGCTTCACTTCTCACCTTCTTGAGAACTCTTTAGGGATAAAACTGATTCTAAGATTAATATGCTTAAAACTAAGATTTAGGAATTAATGTCAATAATGATCATCACCATGTGTATCAAGCATTCAGAAAAACATCTTTGAACAGTGACATGTTAATGCAGCATAAAGACCCAGGACGACTCCAGCTGCTGTTCTCAATAGAACAAGAGAGAAACCGACCTGCTGTCCCATTCCCCCACTGGCCCTGAACGCTGCCAGCTCCGGAGGCACCGGCAGGGGTTTAGCACCGGGGATGGACTCCACGATGGACATGCCTGGATGGAGAGCACCGGGCGCCATGCTGCCCACCATGCCGCTCATCTGCTGCGCCAGAAACATGGCGCGATCTGGCAGCTTGTTGGGCTCGGCACACGCCTGCTGCCACATCGGGATCTTCTGAGATAAAAGCTCCTTTCCCTGCAGGAGGGAGGGAAGAGGGGGGGGGGAACAAATTCATAAAAAGTTAAAGTTCTCAATGCGACAGAGCGGATACATCTTTTACTTCTTCACTAAATTAATTCAGCCCAAAATCACTTTGAAATCTATTAACTAGTTTTCAGATGTTCTGGGGAAAAAAAAAAATCAGGTAATTGAAAATATACTGTCGGGTCTCTGGTGAGCTCCAGAGGTAAAGCTGCTGAAAACGCTGGATAGATTTTCCCAATGGACGTCAACATTATTCACATTTAGCAGAAACATCCAGTGGCTGACGGGAGGAGAGGATGAGGGAGAGGGAGACGAGGGGGAACAGGAAGTAGATGCACAAGAGACAGGAAGAGAGAGAGAGAGCGAGAGCGAGAGAGAGAGAGAGAGACCAACGCTCCAGGTTCAGAAGCTCTCAGCCGCCGCTCCACGGGCTGAGCTACACCCCCCCCCCCCCATACATTATACAGCAGAGCAGTTACATAAAGATACTTTTCATTTGCATTCATCATCCGATCCATGAATATTGGAAGGACACCGAGGGGAATGTGGCGTTCTGATAGTTTTAACTCCAGCAGGCTGGTGTGGAGGATAATCACAGTGCAGCTCCAAGGTTGTCTGGCCCTGCTGAGTGTGTGTGGGCCGCGGCGTCAGGTGTCAGGTGTGGGCGGGATGATCAGATATATTAACACATACACAAACACAAGAGTACAGCGACCACAAAGAGAGAGCAACAGATGAAACGTTGTGTTACCGAGCTCCCAAAGTTATGCGTGAAGTTTATTAACTCTAACGAGGAGGTTGTGTTTTCACCTCATTTGTTTGTTTGTCAGAAAACAGAAATACTTCAAGTCGGCTTATCGTGAAACTTGGCTGGATCCTGACAAAGAGGCAGAGCCAGGATTCGTGTTTGGCTTCTCCAACATTGTGCGATCGGGTGTTTTTTGATACTTTTGCAGATTTACCAGGGATTCATACATATTTAGTCTTCTCCTGGGAATCTGCATTACTATGAATGTGTGAGTGTGTCCTGCTGCTGGTGGAACCACGAGTCTCCACAGCCTCGGCTGGCCCTTTGGAATACGGTCGGTGAAGATGGTCAGTGTCGTCACCGTGTGATGATTAAATCAAAGGTGATTTAATCAGCTCATTATACGCAAATCAGGAGAAACGTCTCAATTCATTTCCTGTTGATTGACTAAGCTGCTGTAAACACTACAGAGGGATCCTAGTTATATTAGAGATTCATCACTTAGCATCATTCATAACACTAATATTCATTATGAAAGGTTTATTGTAATGATGCTGAAAACACTTTCTGATCATTTAAATTGAACTGAACTTTGTTTTTTTACAGAAACAACCGAAGCAAAGATCCAACAACCATCGAACAACATGAATCCTCTTTACAATTCAACCTTTTGATTCTACAAGCAACTAAAACATCAAATCTTCCCACTGGACGAGCTGGAATCAGAAAACTGAAACAATTAATAACTTCAATAAAAGCCACGATTTGTCTGATGTGATTAATTCTATTCCAGAATGGAGTGTGATTCATCGACACTAACTCAGTCTCTCTCTGCTGCTGATGCATCTTCACAGCAGCAGTTTGTGTTGTGAGCTTCCTCCGGCCGTCACGCGCTCATTCAGACACTTTCACAGCGAGTCTGAACTGAGTGTTCTCACAGAAGTAGGTCAGCCTCCCCACCTCCCCCTTCACCCGCCTCCTCACCCACTCATCCTCCACCTCTCCTTCATCCGTCCGGCCGCTCTCACTTTACCACTTCACATGTCCCCGGTGAGAGGGAGTGAGAGGTGGGAGAGAGAAGCTCTGATGATATTAAAAAACTCAAAACTCCAGACTTTCCAAAGTGAGGTGACTTCAAGACAGAGTCGGACACTTGTGGTCGTTTCATGAATGAAAAAACAGAGTCACAGTTTTGTTTGGGACAGAAAGATGAGATGAAAGATGTGAGAATTTTACAGGTGTGATATATTATATATAATCTGTATACCTTCTTTATAAAACTGCCAGTTTAGGGTTAGGGTTAGATATTGATACACCTCCATTAGTAATCAGTTTACATTTGCTCCGTCCTTTATCTCTTCCTCTTGTCCTTTGAGTCACGGTCATGCCACCCACTGGTGTAATCTGACATGACGTATCTGACCACCAGCAGAGGAACAGACGTGTCGGTGTGGTTCCTCCTCACCTTGTTGTGGTAGACGCTGCTGGTCTTGGCCACAGCACACTGACGGTCCACCAGGAAGCAGTACCTCCTCCGCTCCTCCGACAGAGCGTGCTTGTAGCCCTCGGCGATGTAGTTGTCCAGGTCGCTCTGTTTGTTGCTGATGGCCTCGACGTACTGGGGAGAGGAAGAGAGAAGATGAGGTGACGCGGCAGCAGCAGGTGTCTGTCGGGACGTTGTCTCACCGGTCGGTTTGAGAGCAGGACGCCACAAAACAGGACAAAACCTAAACCACAGTCAAACACGTCAAATTCACTTTAAATCAAGTTTACTTTGTGATTCATAAAGCGTTAAAATGACATTTGAAACATTCGACAGCAACATGAAACCTTGATTTCAGCAGATAATGGACTGTGCTGCACTTAGCACTTGACATATAAAGAGTCAGACAAATGGTTTGTCGTCTGTTACGTGATCGTAGCGTCTGGGTTTCTGAACTTCAGATGAATTGTGTCCTGTCTTTTAAACCCATTCACCCTCCGTCCCTCCATCCACTCAGCTCACTTGAGTCCTGGACCAGACTCTGTCCTCAGGTTCACTTGTATAACAGAGAGCGTCTGAAGATTCCCACAGTGTCATGTAATGTGCAGCAGCATTCTGCCGGTGCCAGACAGCGCAGAGCTCCAGCACGAGGTGTTAATGATGGAGGCAGAGAGGCAGCAGCCTACGCAGCGGCATGAGACTGGCTGGTCAAACAAGCACCACCGCAGATACATAGACACACTGCCGATGACAAACTGATTTGAAATGAGACGGAAGAAGTTACTTAACGCTTTTCTATAACCACCATCACACGTTGAGCATCACCACATGTGATGATTAGATCATTAATGAGGCCGTTTCATGAAGCCACTGGAAAATATTTCTGCCTCCGCAAAACAAACTGACATTAACATTTAAACTGCATTGAATTAAGGAGCCAATCTGTGATCTTGAACCAAATGAGAGAGGAAGCAGTTTCTATTTCCGCGTTAAATTCTTTAGAGAAAAGACTTAATTTAAACTTTACCTCGGGGCCTGTATCCAAACAGCTTCAGCTCAGTCTGTCAGTGTGTGTTAAACACTCACTGTCCATAACCTCTTCAGGCAAAGTGAGAGGGAGACGACATCCGTCCAATGATCTACTGTCTCTGCAGCTCAGTAATTAACCTAATGGTCCAGGATTGACAGGGAAGACGAGACACCGCAGGAGACACCAGCAATTAATGTCATCCCTTCGTCCTTCTACACAGACGGATGAGGGACGAGGGCAAGAAATAGGAAATGTAAAGAAACTGAGTCATGAAGATCCAGATTTTCTAATAATGAAATTATTCAATTATTTCATTGGTTCAGTCAGGGGATATTTACATTTCTATTTTATTTAGACTATTTTAAAATCCAAATGATACTACTTACTTTTACGTTATGATAAACTGATGCTTTAATAAGACAAAATGCTCTTATTTTTCCTATTTTAGCATAAAATGTATAAAATAAAAACTGTTTTTGTTAATAGTAGTTGTTCCCTTTGGTTACATCTAATTGGAGGTTCATAGTTTATCAGTCTTATTTTATCACTAATTAATCAGCTAATCAACACATTTTTCTCAGGAAATAAAACTTAAGACCAATTATTTTCAGTATTTTAGTTTTGACAGATAATTAAGGACGAAAAACAACATGATCTCATTTCAGTTCCTCCTCACACTCTTCTACAATCTAACGTAGGTTTCACTGGGGTCCAAATTAAATGTTAATCTATGGTTGAGCCACAGAGTCAAATACATTCTGTCATTCATGACTAAACGATTCCATCAAATCCAAACACAAGGGGAAGATGAGTGAAAGGAAACCGTCATCATCTGCCTGAATAACAATGTAAAAGAAGTGAAGGTGTTTGACGTGGGCGCACCGAGGCTGAACACGCACTGATCCCCCACAGAGAAACTTCACATGGTGATCAGCTGCAGAGGACAATGAAGGCCACAGATGAGTCATGCAAACAGCGGAGGAGGTAAAACGTTCAGGTAGCAAGAGAAAAACACACAGCGAGCGACTGGTGATCAGATTCAGACGAGCATGTCCGAGGTCGGGGGGGCAACACGATGGAGCTGTCAATCAACAGAGCCTGAGTGACAGGCAGGCAGCGAGACGGGGGAGACGGGGGAGGGAGAAACTGCCGGAGGAGTCAGACTCGGTGGTTCTGAGAGCAGGTTGCAGATACACGTAAGAAGGAAACCGAGTCGTTCTCTTACAGTCGTGATTATTCAACCTGACTGGAGTGAGAGCTTCAAACAAAGAAGACAACTAGAAAGCAGAAGCTGTCCAACCCGTCTCCTTAACCCCCGAGCACAACGTCCTCTTCACCTGGAATCAGACCTGACGTCATCTGGTCCCAGTGAAAAGATAATAAGCAGAATTTAAAGTCACAAATCAGAATTTCAACCATTTAATAATTAAATAATTTGCTTTCACATTTCTCCTGACATTCAGCCATGTTCATGCTGGTACATACCTTTGTTTATGTACCAGCGTGAACATGTATGTAGGCCAGGAGAGTTTGTTATCGCTCTATGTCCCAGGAGAACTCAGATACTTATACATTAGTAGATTTATGCACAGCAGCTCAGTTCCTGCTCCATTGTCGAAGCAGCTTGGTTACATCAGGCAGTATGTGGGTGTTTGCATGTTGCCATCGCGCTCAGACACCTAATTAGATTCCAGCTGCCTTTCATGCCGCTGCCAATCAGCGGCGCTTCGCCTGAAGCACAAAATATAAAATGGGGCCAGAAGCCGCTCCTGGTTTCTGCTGACGCGAAACACCATCAGCATTTCAGACGTGTGCGGGGAGGGAGAGCGCGTGCGGCCAGCGTTTATTGACCCGTTGCATTTTAAAGATGTTCTGCACGGCTGCTTCTCTGGCTGCAGGGGCTCTGCCCTCATGCACTGATATCTGAAACTGACAGTGAAATAGAAACTGCAGAAAAGATGAAAGTAATAACAGACAATTGAGTTAACGGGCTCCAAAACTCCAAGTCAGCTCTGAAAGAATGGATCTCGGGATGAAATGGATTTTGCAGCTTCTGGCCTGATTCCAGTCATAATGTTTACAGGGAGCATGTCTATGACTCATCTCAGCTGCAGGGACATTTCTATACTTTTCTATATGGACAGAACCTGTAGATTGATTTTATGGGATAATGATTTTAAAGAGGCAGAGCTTTGGTTGTCAGGGTTCATCTGGAAACAGCTGCTACTTGTTGAAATGTTCCTCAAACAGGCAGAAACAATACATTAGTCAGATTTCTCAGTACTTCTCATGTTTATTTATAAAAAATTCATGATTATTGTGCCGTTGCCTTGTGCAGATTAATTCATGATGTGTGGCTAATGGCCTCTGAGTGGGCACAGCTTGTTTATTCTCTTTCTTGTGACAGGTTTTTAGTGGGACCATTTCTTGGAATGTTTTGTGCCTTTTAAATAATTTACAGATCAAACCTCGGGCAATTAAAGTTGATGACAGGAGCATAAAGAGTCCGATGACATCTGTGTGCGATTTACTGAGGAAGAACCGAGTCATCTCAGGAAGTCGAATGAATTATAGTTAGTTTGGGGACAAGTTGCTCGTTCCAGCTGATCTTCATCACACTTCTCTTTTCCTCACTTCATCCCTTGTTTCTGTCAAGCAGCACTTCTCCATTGTTCCTTTGACACAAACAGCTCTTGTGTCATGAAGTGTTCTCGCCTCCTCTGATCTCATCCCGTTAAATATGTGTCAAACCTGTTGTTTTACATTAGTTTCACGCACAGCAGGATATTCTGGCTTCCTCTGCACCGTCACATGATAACTGTGTGTTTGATTGGTGTTACTACTCTGAGCTCACGTGTAGGGAACCACGAAGGGAAATGAAATGTTAAAATCATTTGCTGTGTTGTTTTCCTTTGAAGAAGCAGTTTATATAAATATATTATAAATAAATGCAGATACAGAGAGATCTCTGGTACTTCAACAAGAGAAGTTACAATGATTCTCATCTTCTGCTCCACTGATCTTCCTGGGACCCCAACATGGAAACCACTGACTTTATATCCACATCACTTCACTATTTCAGCACTAATCACAATGTCTGGAGTCAATAGTGTCTGAATTCTTCCTCATCACAGAATCAGAAGTGTGATGTGATTCATCAGACTGTACATTGTGCTCAGACAGAAGCTCAGTGTTTTGTTTTAAAGTTGGACAATGGAGGGAAGCATGAAGAGAGAGAGAGTCACGGCCTCATTGGGACTAAATAAGCAACAAACACGCCGTCGGCCATACGTACACATGCACGTGTTGACTCTGGATCAAAACGGCCTTCCTCCTAAACAGACATTTCTGTGCCTCTTGCAGTCTGAAGAACAAAAAACTCTTCAACTTAATCCCACGTTCTTTGGCCCAGAGTTGAACTTTCAACTAGAATTCACTGCATTTTCTAAACAACAGTCTGAGGTGTCTGAGGAAACAGACGAAGACGAGTGAAAGAGAGTCTAACTGGAGGTAATTAAGACAAACACACACTTGTGTGTCAGATTTTGGACAGGGGGGTATCAGCTACCGGGGGGGGGGGGGGGGGCTGCAGGACTTTGGGGCTGAATGTTCCTGCGCTGCTCCTCCTCCTCCTCCTCGCTCCCGGATCGATTTTTGTAACGACCGGCCCAGCCGCCCCCTTTCCTGCTCCACCAGCCATCCATCACAGCAACACTAACAATTACACAATAATTACCTCCTCTGCTGCTCCTCCAAGGCAGCGCGGGGCGACGGCCTCCGCCTCGGGAAGTGCTGCACAATTAGCCATTAACCCCTGACACCATGTTTTCTCTGCATCGCAGTGATGAGTTCAAACCACAGCTCTGGCCACAGGTTCAGAGGAGCTGTGTCTCAGCTCCTTCCTGTGTGTAGTTCTATTATTGTGTCTAATTACCTCCTATGTTTGGTCTGCGTTTGGTTGCAGGATTATTTCCATGAGGTGTAGTGGGAGTGTGGGTTAAAACCAGTCTATGGGTAAAACCAGAGGAAGAACTGATTACAGGTTCACTTTCTTTCACATCGAGATGGGAGGTTTTCAACATTTACTTTGATTCCTCAGTGTGTGTCTGCAATATGGTGCAGAATAAAAACAATAACATACGCTACAGTTGCCTGCACACACACACAGACACACACAAACAATATAAAAGATAGAAAACACAAAACTCCTCTGGCCTCCTTATGCTCCTGATTGAGCAGCTTGGCTGCAGCGTCTCCTGTGCAGGTTATGTAAGCGGCCCGCCCACCATGTGTCCCCACTACACCTACAGGCCGGGGCACAGAGACGTGCTCCGTCTCCTCACGCCTCTGCTGCAGCAGCAACATGGAGAACAACTCCTCACTCAACTCATTCTCCTGCCCGACATATCAGAAACTAATATCACGAAGAGCAGCCACTGATGAAACCATGAACGTTATGGGAGCACGTTGGCAGAGCTACACAGTAAATGTAGTGAAACTTGGATTAAACACTAATAATGTACTTTTTAATAACTGTATGAGGTTTCTGATATTTTCATATGAGGTAACAATCAAATCTTAAATCAGTTCTTTGCTTGTGGCTGCAGCCGGCTCCTTGTGTCCTGTTCGACAGTGAGCTCGAGTCAGAGCCTTCTCCATTTCCCTCCCTGTGAAGAAGCTCGCTGACTGCGTGCGCCCAGTGGGGGGTCCCATCCCGTTCAGCTCAGCACGTCCTATCCCATCAGCACCAGCAGCAGTCACGGATTACCAGCTGCACTGAAGCTCAAATCCCATCAGGAGGAGGGGAAAGCATCTGAAAGCCAGCTCCACGTGGAGCAGAGTGTGTGGTGTATACAGACGACTCAGCATGGGGTCACTCAAGGTCTGCGTAGGGGATCCAGGCCCCGACTTTACTGAACTGGATTAATTAAATTAATTTTCTGCAGAGGCTGAGGTTATCATCCACATACGGGCTGAATGGGATCATATGTTCATTGCCCCAGCGGCTGGAGCCATGTCCTGTGTTTTGAACCAGTGGTCCTCAGCTGGTCCTACAGGTAACTGGTCCACAGAGGAGTCACTAAACCAGAGAAGCACCAGGATCTACATGTTTCAGTGACACACACACTGACCTGCATCTCCTTGTCTCCGTACTTCGAGGGGTGTTTGCTGCCCTGGCTCTTCCGGCGCAGCTTCTTCAGCTCGGCCTGGCACTTCTCCAGACTCTCCCCTTTGCCCTTGTGCTCCGTCTGGTACTTCTTCAGCGCGGCCTGAGGGGGGCAGCACACAGTAAGCAGGGGGCACGCTGGCATGTGTCCACATCCACACAGGATCTTTTACACTGATGTACATTCATCTCAAACTGACAAGTGGTGCGCCTCTGATTTACTGCCTGATGACTGGGAAGCTGTAGGAGGGCGGAGCTGCAGTTCCACTTCCTCTCAG
This sequence comes from Hippoglossus hippoglossus, assembly GCF_009819705.1. Lineage (NCBI taxonomy): Eukaryota > Metazoa > Chordata > Actinopteri > Pleuronectiformes > Pleuronectidae > Hippoglossus > Hippoglossus hippoglossus. The sequence goes on along the minus strand of NC_047169.1, from coordinate 1,207,685 downwards.
TGGTTTTTAATCTGTCCTCTCTGTCCGCAGCTGGTTCAAAGGTCAACATTGCTTTGGATTTATTGAAACTGCCCACAATTTATTGGATTTCAACTTTGCTAGAGCAGCTGAAAACCTTGCTAGCTTTCTTCAATTATAGTACGAATGACAAAGTTCTGACAATCATTGATTACATGTTTAAATTTATTTATTTATTTTCTACTCTTGTTTAAACTTTGCATATTCACAGCAGCCAAACTGTATCCCAGCATGCACTGGGTGCAGGGTACACTTCATATATATATATATATATATATATATATATATATATATATATATATATATATATATATATATATATATATATATATATATATATATATATATACATACACACCTCATATGTATGTGTTACATGTAACATACAACTTGAAAAGAAAATCATCAAATCACCGTAACAATCAGAATGACAATCATCAGTTTGATATATTCCCTCTTACAATGAAATATTGTTTGGGATTAAATCCAAACTTCACCATAAATTAATTTGTCTATTAAAATGTGTTTTTGTTTTTTTTTTGCAAACCTCTAGTTTCCACAGTCTGAGTCATGATTCACGAGGACGAGTGGGAAGTCATTTATGTAACTTGCTGCAGTGGTTTGGATGAAAGCCGGTGGGAAATTAATGAGAGCGCATTTTGTCTCTGGCCAATGATTTTATGAGAACATGGTTCATACTGCATCTGCATAACTTCACTGGCGTGAAGGACAGTAACACGGGGGGGGGGGGGGGGGGGGGGGATCTCCTTGAACTACAATGATAATGTTGGGTGCTTTAAAAAAAAAGGCATAAAATGACTGAAACAGGGAGAAATAAAACTGGAATTAATTAATCTCTAATTCTGTACATGAAGTCAGAACAGTTCTGAAAACAAGTTGCAGGTCGATCATTAGTGTAAAATGTATTTTGGGTCTTCGTATTACAGCTAGCATCTGTTAGCTTCCATTGCTGGAGCGAGTTTCTCTTTAGATCTATGTATACATTATTAACAAAGATAAAGAATAATGACTTTCATTAGCATGAGGCTACTGCCGCTATGACTCATGGGATCTGTAAAATAATGATCTTTCTTAAAACTGCATTAATTGATTATTTTAAGGAAGTAGATTAGCCTTAATTCATAATATCACATAATTATATATTAGAAAACAATTCTCCTTTTAGCTCTGGTTTGGTCTCTATCAGCACCGGAGAAAAGGATCTGTATATAAGATTTATATAATGTATTTAATTGTTGATGAAGAAACAGGTCTCACATTCAGGTAGCGTGCGTCCAGCTCCACCTTCTTCTCCAGCTCTGTGAGCAGCTCGTTGTGGAAAGACTTCAGCTGCAGAACACACACAAACCCTCAGAAACAACACAACACACAACAAACTAAACCTCACGCTGTCACACACTTAGCTGCAGCGGGTTATTAACAGGAATGTGACCCTGCAGCGCAAGAAGGAGGAATGTGTTCATTATTCTGAAATGTCACAACCAACAGAACGGAGACGATGTGAAATATGTTCAAACGTCAACTTGTGTGTGTGCATTTGTGTGAAGTCCACCAGTTGTGAATATTGTCTTGTTTGCATCCAGGGTCATATTCTGCACAACAATCTGCTAGAAATACATCACGTATTTAAATGATCATCAGAAAGAAATTCAAAAGCTCAGCGACCTCTCACTCTCTTTCTTTTCCTCTCATCCATGTGGGAGGAGAGAATATTTACTTAAACTTCTATCAGCAGGATGTTTGCTGAAAAAGCAGAAACTAAGGAAATTAGATTGTCAGGAGAACTGGAGTCAACGCCTGAGTTTCAGTGAAGAGGGAGGTCAGAACCGAGCCACAGGTCAGAACCGAGTGACAGGTCAGAACCAAGCCGGAGGTCAGAACCGAGCCACAGGTCAGAACCGAACCACAGGTCAGAACCGAGTGACAGGTCAGAACCAAGCCGGAGGTCAGAACCGAGCCACAGGTCAGAACCGAGCCACAGGTCAGAACCGAGTGACAGGTCAGAACCGAGCCACAGGTCAGAACCGAGCTACAGGTCAGGACCGAGCTACAGGTCAGAACCGAACCACAGGTCAGAACCGAGCCACAGGTCAGGACCGAGCTACAGGTCAGAACCGAACCACAGGTCAGAACCGAGCTACAGGTCAGAACCGAACCACAGGTCAGAACCGAGCCACAGGTCAGGACCGAGCTACAGGTCAGAACCGAACCACAGGTCAGAACCGAGCTGCAGGTCAGGACCGAGCTGCAGGTCAGAACTGAGTGACAGGTCAGAACCGAACCACAGGTCAGAACCGAGCTGCAGGTCAGGACCGAGCTACAGGTCAGAACCGAGCTGCAGGTCAGGACCGAGCTGCAGGTCAGAACCGAACCACAGGTCAGGACCGAGCTGCAGGTCAGGACCGAGCTGCAGGTCAGAACTGAGTGACAGGTCAGAACCGAACCACAGGTCAGGACCGAGCTGCAGGTCAGAACCGAACCACAGGTCAGGACCGAGCTGCAGGTCAGGACCGAGCCACAGGTCAGAACCGAGCTACAGGTCAGAACCGAGCTACAGGTCAGAACCGAGCATCAGAGTCTGTTTCATCCCTGGAGAATAAATACACATCTTCTCAAAGCCTAATTTGCAAATTGCACTGCTGAACTAAACATCCCTGCCCTGGATCGGTGACACCCATTACTCAAATGGACGAGGAGACAAGTTGAAATACTCTTTATAAGATACTTTGAACGGAGACGGAAGCTGATCCTCACGTCTTCTCTGAACCCACAGTTCCCTGCTAGTGTCGTAACTGAACAATTTGCCCAAAGGTCCGTTGCAGAACTAAATTGAAAAAGGATTTCAGTCTGTAATGGTTGTAATTTACAAGAGAAGATCAGTAAACCAGCCACATGGGAAGGCAAGCTGCTCAGAAAATAACAAATATAGTTCAATGATTTGTGGATCTCGCTGAGTATTAAATATTAAAATATATCTTGTGATGTGGAGACTCTAAAGAAACAGGCCAACAATCTGTTTGGTTCCACCACCACCACCACCACATGCTCACCATCTCCTCAAGCTGGATCTGGATCTGTCTGTGCACCTCAGCCATCTGAAAGAGCACCTCCCCTGCAGAGAGACAGAGAGGAGAGAGACAATACACAACAAGAGGGGGGGCGGGGGGGGAGAGAGAAGAAAGAGTCATATGATATCTCTCAGATATCTGCGAGCACCACATACTGTACATCGTGCAAAAGAAAGAGACCATGCAGGCACACAGGACAGATGAGAGAGAGGAGTATGGTGTCGAGGGACAAGGAGGAGGAGGAGGAGGAGGAGGAGGAGGAGGCCAAGGACAAGATGAAACATCTGTCGTGATGCTGATGAAGCAGACATGACTCAAAACAGTGACTAAATCAAAAGAACGTTCCAGAAATATGAAAAACAGACAGAATGGATGAAAACTCAAAGAGATAATCAGGAAATCTGCTAAAGATTTTAAATATCTAAACCAATAAGAAAGGTTTTAGTGGTAATAAACTCTAAAGTTAATAAATACACAGGAACAGTATGATGATCAAATCTTTATAAGGAATTTCATATTTGCATTAAGATGTGTTGAACGAAAACATAACAAGGGAAACACAAAAAAACAGAACCAAGAAAGAAGGTGAGAGTAAAAAATAAAGACAAACACAAAAGATAAGTAAAGGATGATTCATGCAGCCAGGGGGGTGCGTGTTGTTTTAAGATACCTACATGCTGCCTCTTCTGAATATGCAATGCGTTGTAAAAAACAAAAGGAACAAAAAGATCTAGTTTGAGCAAAGAACAGAGCGAAAGAGACCTGGAGAGACAGAGACAGATCAACTAGCCCGAGAAGAATGAGACACACGACAGGTTCTCACACAGAGAAACACTCAGAGTCTCCACTGAAACATCCACAGTCCACACTGGGTGAGTCTGAGAGAGCCGAACAGATCCTGGATCTGTTCTGCTCTCTCAGACTCACACAGTCCACACTGGGCGAGTCGGAGAGAGCAGAGCAGATCCTGGATCTGTCACACACACAGAAATACTGTAGGATTTTAACAGTACATAAAGGGATTTTTAGATTTTTGAATTTGTTAAAAGCTGAAACAGATATAAACGGCGAAAAATCTGAGCAACAACAGAAATTGTTTTGAGATCATTTAAGAACCATTTTATAATTCGTCCACCAGGTGACATGTTTACACTGTAAAACATACTTTACATCTTAAGTCACAATTAATTTATAACCAAATTATTAACATGTTTAAATCCAGTACGAGTCCAGCTCCAGTAGAAGCACCTGGACAATAAACT
>NC_047169.1:1060816-1198316 GCF_009819705.1 Hippoglossus hippoglossus | reverse complement strand
ACCAGCTTTTCAATCCGTCATTTCCTGACTGTTGTCTCCTGGGTTTTACTACCACAGACAGGAGGTCTGTATGTTTGCATGTGTGCTCCCTGGAGGATCAGCAGCATCACTCAGATCTGATCTGAGTCCGGACTTCACATGAGAATCATTAAGTCACAGTTTGGCTGATTCCCCACGTCGAGGACAATGAGACACCTCAAGGACATTTTGTGGAGTCCAGCACATTATTAAGCCACATTAACTCCCTATTACATTAATTAGCTAATTTTAACACGACGCCTCCTCCTTTTCTTTTTAGACTTTAAATGGCACCAATAAAGATGTGTGGTTCTCTGGTGACAGGTCGGCTGATTTCAAACTGCAGCAGAATGTGACACTGGAGACAGAAACATGAACTGGAGTCAGGTGAAGAGACAGGTGGTGGAGACATGAAGGACGAGTGAGAGCGATCAAAGCGCTGATGCTCTGTTGGCAGCAGAGTTTAGATTTGACCAGAGACCGTCTGGAAGCTTCTAATGAGCCGGGAACAAGTTGCTTTTGGTGTCACCTTCCCTCTCTTCATTACTTCCTCTGTTTCCTGCAGCCTCGCTCACTTCCTGGGGTGACTCGAGAACAAGGACTTTCTTAAAAGGAAGAAACAGTGAGCGAGAGCTAAATCGGGGGAGCGAAGCTGTTCTGATGACGTGCGAGCAGGCGAACGAGAGCTGACGTCTCACATCTGGCCACTTGGGTTTTGGTGAAGAAATAGTAAGTTGACCCTGGAGGGAAATTAAAATATGTGATAGATTGAGAGATTGCCACAGGGGGCAACCTCTTGCTGGCCCACATTCCTCCAGTGGTCGCTCTACTGCCCCCGTCAGGTTCCCCTCTATACACCAGAGCCCCTAAGGCGGAGCAAACTGCACCCCCCGGCCAAAGTTCCCTTCACGGCAGCTCAACCGATTGGTTCCGAAGCAGGTTCCAAAGGACATGCGGTGCCCGCGACCTTCAGGCAAGAATAAACCGGAATCCTGCCGTTAAATAAAAGCTCCTTTATAATTTATACCTCAAACCTCAATTCAAAAGACTCCATCATCCAGTGCTTTGACAACACGTCACCAGTTTGTCGTCACGTAGCTCAATTAAGTCTCAACTCCAATAATACCTCCAAGACTCGTCATCAACTGGTGACTCAAAATGCTGCAGTCAATCATTTTAAAGGTTGGAAATGAGCAGAAATAATTCCCTGTAAGATAACGAGCGTGGGAGTAAAATAACTGATGGTGTGATAAGAAGGCGTGGGGGTGGGGGGGGTGGGGGCGCGACGGGGTAGAAAGGAAAAGCTCTCGCTGCAGTTTCCCTCTACGCAGACTGAACAGTGGCTGAATTCAGATTAGTGTTGAAGCTCTGGGGAAATTCAGCCTTTATGGGCTCAGAAAAACAGAGGGTCACGGGGGGGGGGGGTGTTATCCCCAAACTGGGGTGTGATATTTCAAGCGAGACACATTCTGAGGGTAAACACGAGCAAATACTGCGGTTGAATTTCCCTAAGAGATGCTCAGTGACTCAGCAAAGTACCAGTCACACGTATCAGGGACGTGGCCTCTCGGCCCCTGTTTATGAGTTTTCATTATTACTTTCATTCTCAACTCATCTCTGCTGCAGGGGATTCAAACCACTTCTCCTCCGCACAGAGTACGAGTTATAAAAAGGAAGCTATACAGTCAAATCTGCTGATGAGAGCAGTTGTCTTGTCTTTTTGATGTGTCAGAACTAGTCTCCCCCGCTGTTAACTAGTCGAGTCCGTGGTCCCACAGCCTGCATCGGAGCTCGTCCTCATTTCAGATATCTCCTCACAGTACGTTGGCTAACGTGGAGGAAGAAGCCCTGAAGGGCAACACGCCTCTAAATCATGTTGCTGAATTCATTAATCCAAAGGGTAATTGTGTCCCGGACCTCAAATTTGTCCGTCTGAATTAACCTTAAATTGTTTTAATGAGATGGATGTTATGCTTAAGCGTGCTCAGCCCCTGGCAATGGGAATATCTGGGAGAGAGATGAGATGGAAGAAAGATTAAATTAGAGCCAAAAACGCAGCATAAAATAAGTGGTGACACCATGTTCATTTTGTCATGGTCACGCAAAGCAGGAAATATTTAGATCTGCAGAAATAAGTTTAGGAATGAAGATGAATATGTCGCATGTCTGAATCTAGAGGTAAAACTAAAAGAATGTGTCGAGGTGTTTCCTCCTCTTGAATATAAACCTGCGGTGATGCTGCAGCTGTGCAGGGATGCAGAGCAGCAGCTGCAGGTGTGGGAACAGAACGTGTAACAGGCAGAAGAGCCGGGTTTGGATCTAGAATGTGCTGATAATAAAACCCTCCACAGATTATATAAAACAAAGTCAAGATGGATGCGTTCCTTTGTGCCTGTGCTGCAGGTTTGTGTACCAGAGCGCAGACATGAGTGAGTACCACCCCTGCCCACAGTCTTTTGAATGGTGGAGCCCTTATTTGGTCGGAGGGGGGGGAACCGGAACTGCAGGAGCTTCCTATGCTTTCCCCTCCTCCATCTCCATATGTGGTCCTCGGAAGAAAGACGCTTTTCGGCCGCGCTGACATCACCGTCACCATGTTTGGGCTGCGCACCGAGCATCGCTCTCCGGCTCTCCTCCTTCGGCGCGGCTCCTGTCGAGGCTCTTCGTTTCATCTATTTTTAGAAGTGTGTGCAGTGTCGGCGTGTTCTCCCAGGGCTGCCTGCGCTCCCACGTTAATGTGGGGGCGTTCGCAGACACTGAGAGCCGTAGTGAGGGAGGAGGAGGAGGAGGAGAGGAGGAGAGGATGAGTGGAGGAGTGGGATGACACTCTGCAGTCATGGAGTATCTGCTCTCTGCACAGACTCATGCTGCAGAGCACTTGTTCCCAGAGCATCAGGTAAATTAAGATGAACTGGATGAAACAGAGTGAGGACTCACTTCCTGTTCCGAGCTCTCAGAGGCATCACGTGGCATCAGCTCATGAAGGACACCACTGTCCACACATTGTGTCTCCATGAGGACATGAGGGACAGTTTATCTCAGGCTACAAATGTGGAAGATAATCATGTTGTGTTATTCTTGTTATCAATTAGTCAGTTTGAGTTGGCATGAGTGTGTTTGTTCAGTAAACAGCACGTGATCTGTGTGTGTGTGTGTGTGTGTGTGTGTGTGTGTGTGTGTGTGTGTGTCCACCTTAAATCTACCAATAAACGGTTCTTATCTCTGCTGCTGTTTGTAAAGTCACACACACAAAATTACTTTTAATAGGTGGAATTAATTCTTGAGCATCTACCTACTCTACAGATGTGTGATACGAACACTATTCATTAGAGCAGTGTCTTATTAATGAAGTGTCTCTGACGTTCCCCATCATAGACCCTTAAATCAATGAAAGCTACAACTTAAAAAGGCCTTTAACGAGATTAACAATATTTCAATACCTTTCTCTTGCCTATAAAATGAGACACTTTGTATAATGGCTGAAAAAGGAAATGAAATCAAACTCCAAACCTCATGAATCCTCGTATCTCCACAGCTATGTTTACTTTGCTCAACTGCTGCAGGCAGAGCTCCTGACTCAGAGGGAAGGGTATCGATCTATATCTTATTGTACTTCACAGAATACACCCCGACCTTCAAACTGACCCATCGGTATCCTATAAACAAACGACTCGCGGTGACATACCTCTTTAAGAAATCTATAACTTTACATGTTGCTCAGTTCTTCTGGATTCTGATTCAACGCTGTGATTCTCCAGCGTAATGCTGTGATCAACAGGATGGTTTCAGTCTGAGGTGCAGAGTCTTTCTGACAGAACTCACTCAGCGATCAAGCAGTTTAGACTCCGGTGATGTTAAATCAGCTCCGTCACACCCAGAAATGTTCCTCCTCCGCAAAACCCAATTAAATGAACGATTACAAGTTGGCCGATTTTACAACCCATCAATTATGAAGAGTGAGGTAAAGTCCAGGGTGAATAATCATCCCTGACAACACACACACACACACACACAACTCTGTGGTCCATGTCACAGTTAGAGACACGTGGCTGCAGAGCAAATGCACAACTGCACACAAACAAACACACAACTCTTGTTCCCTGACCTCTCATCGTCACCTCCCGAGATCTATCACCTCTTTTTTCATCTCTTCGGACCAATATACTTTAAACCATCCGGAGAATCCCCAGGTGCACATTTAATCAGATTATGATAAAGTTTCTGTATTAATTATTCTCATTATTATTACTGGTAAGGAAACACGGGTAGGGAAGTCTTTAAAAGATGCCTGGGATGCTTCGCTGCTGGGTTCAGAGGACGCCTCGTTAGTTATTGTTCCCCAGAGAGACATAATCCTCACCTTAAATAAATACACCATGTGTGAGACGCATTGTGACGCATGGATTCATTTGCCTGTTTTACACTCAGTCCTACAGACTGACGACGGGTCCAACCTGAAGTTATGATTTAACCTGAAGTCATGATTTAAGAATCCTCCATTTTCTCCCCTCACTTTGCATTTCTCTCAGGTAATTTACTGAGGCTGTGAAGCTCAACACAAGTAATGGAATATGCTGAAGCACTTGCAAGGCAATAAGATTGTCATTCCCCCCCCCCCTTTTATTCTGCACAGAGCCCAGCTGCTGCGAGCCCTGCTGATATGAGCAGAGGGCATCAATCCATTCTGCACAGCCCAGTTCTTTCATTGGAGGCGGAGGGAGGTTCTGTTGAGTTGAGCGGCTGCTGAGTCATGGCTGCCAGCAGGAGAAATCAAAGAGGAACACGAAACAGGCGACCCCAACACGCATGTAGACAACAGACTGTGGATGCACAGTCATGCACAACAGATAATATGAAAGCAGGGGATGTGCAGATGGATGATCACTGTGATGTGCAAAACATCTTGCACACTGACTAAAAGCAAAAATAAGCATTACATAATTGCAAGTACATACTGAACTGTAGAGAAACATAAAGTTCAGTAATGAATATAAAGTTGAGGCATTTTTCCAGAAGCCAAGAAATGGAGGAAATGATTTTTGAAGTTCTGAACATCTGCAGAACACAGAGGAGTAATTACTTTTTACAACCCGGGTTTTCAGACGCATGACACCACTGGTGTACAAAGACTTTTACTTAAGAGGTCGATTTTAATAATTGAATGTTTAAGATGATTCATAGGCTCATTAAAAGTGCAGGATTATAATTATAACAGGAAGTATAGATGTACCACGTAGGAACAAAGTCACTGTGGAGCTGAAGCTGAATGGACAATGAGCTATTCTCCATTCAAAGTTAGAGGTGGAACACAAACTCTACTTAGACACAGGAGGAGACAGTAAAATGATGACGCTCGTGAAGAAGTGTGGGGGAGCACCAGAAAAGGTCTCTCCATTAATAATGGATGCAGCTTTTATATCCTCCTCTGATCCACGGTTTTCCCCGCTCCCTCCATCGCTCCCCCCCTCCGCTCTTTCAGTCCCTGCCTGCTATCTTAACTCGCATCAGGGTAAAGGAATGAAGAGGTCGCAGTGATCCAGAACTAACGCAGGCTCCTCACACTCCCCCGCGGGCGACTGGGTCTGCAACTGTGACGCAACTTTGCACAGAGCGCGACAACAAGTCGGTTTGTCCTGCTGCAAACAGCTGTTCTCACCTGTGTACCTGCTGGAAACGGGCCATCGGTTCTCAGCCCAGGCAAATTACCACTAAGAGGTTCTAGTCTACGTCGAGCAGAACCAGAGCTGATCCAACTGAAACCAGACGACACGCTGTGTGAGGCTGAGCGAGCTGGGAAACTACATTACATCACATCCTGCTGACAACTGCATTTAAATGAGAAGGATTTTAATTAACAGAGTAAATATATAGAGGATTTAGACCATTGTGGTGAAATATAAAACAAGAGGAGAGATTTTATTTTTCATTTATATAAGGGACATAAGAAATGAACAAAAAGGGGGAAGCTGTGAAGAATATAATTCATAGATCATAATGTGTCTGACAAAATTAATTAGAGGTAATAATACATCAAATAATCTCCAAGTGCAGCAAAATAAAGACTAATCATCCGTTTAAATTGTAAATGAATAACTGTAGGTAAAAGGTTTATGTGTGTGTGTGTGTGTGTGTGTGTGTGTGTGTGTGTGTGTGTGTGTGTGTGTGTGTGTGTGTGTGTGTGTGTGTGTGTGTGTGTGTCCAGTTTCAGGTCGGTCATCAGCTGCTTCTGCTCAACAGCACGAGCCGTCCCATCCATCATCTGCTTGTGCAACCCCCCTCCACCCCACCAGGGGCGCTACAGCCACTACAAGGACTCACCAAGATCCTTAGAGCCTTGACTTTCGCTGGCCATCTCGCCCATCCGCACCAGAGCGTCGAAGTAGCCCTTTGCAGCATATGTGACACCTGGAAACATGGAAGCATTGGGCATCAGATCAAGGGTGCGGAGTTGAAATTACGTCTTCTTCAGCTCCCCTCCCCGACAGCCCCCCAGAGAGGTAAGGTTGGGCATGGGAAATAAAGAGCCACAGGCGGAAATGGAAACCAGGCAGGAAAAGAAAAAGCTCTATGGAGGCAACTACAAGGAAACAGAGAAAACTATGGAGACTAGTCTCAAGCAACAAGAGTTAACGAGGACACAACCTTTTCACAATGAATCACCCGAATGACAGAGAAACCTTTTCCTACTTGCCCATACATCCAAGTGTTAAATCCACCTCCAAACTTCTGGCTTCATAAGAACTGTTTCCTGAAGCCTCTTCCATGTCGGCTCGGATTCTAGTTTGGTAAAAAAATGTAGAATTTCTTTTTATCTGAACCTAATAGCCTCTTTTTATTTTATTCAAAATAGCAATGTACAAAAGAGTCGAGTTTCCAGCTGCCACACCATCACCTGTCAAGATGACTAATGTCAGCAGCTGTGAATTATACCATTAACATTAAATCTATGAGTATCTTTCCTGAAGGCCACGCTCTGTGGGAGAGCGCTGGAGAAAGAAGCCCGACTCTGTGACGGGTCGTCACCGACATATCTTTAAAACAAGAGGCTGCCTGAGTGCGAGACAGTGAAACACGGACCAGGAAGTCAAAGATCCGTGAGACAGCACATCTGAATTAATGAGGGGTCTGAATTCTTACATCTGAACATGGTCCCATTCAAGTGGACTTCAACACCGTCAATGCACAGTCATGAGAACTCACGATCAATGATCTGGCTTTTTGCTATTATCAGTTACAGTTGAAAGTTTCCAGGTCATCTCTCATGTTATTATTATTATAAATATTTCAAGCTGATCCACCTTATAGTTCTGATCAGGACCCCCAGTATTTGGAGCAACTAACAGCAGGTCTGATATGAACAGATGTGGATTCAGTACTGGGAATAATAAGTATTAAGAAAAGTGAGATTTTACACTTAACTGTTTACATGGCTAAATATCTCTATGCATTTACATGATCTGAATCTGACACCTTCCACAGCCTTTACGTTAAAGCACTCTGCAATTCAAATACTGTATTCCATCCATTATTCTGTGAGGAGCATCGTCACACAGACAAATGAGACACCGGCTGAGACTCAGGCTTCAGACACTGAGACAAGACGACCCCAAGCAGCAGCACAGGTGGGTTCAAGCAGGTCAGAGGTCAGCTACACAGAGACTGACGCCATGATGACAGAGGACACTTGTCCCGTCAGGAGATGGATGAGGGTTTATTACAGGGCAGCTGATGTTGACGGGTGTTTGTGCATTGAACTGCCAGAGAACTAAGAATATAGTATTTATATCTGCACATGGAAACTATGGGAATCTATTCTGAGTTCAAGTTCGTAAAGTTGTTTTTGTTACCGTGACGTCCAAAGAAACACTGAAGAAAACCGGCTACGATGCAAGTTATGGTTCTGAAAGAAGACGCCGTCTCTCCCCTTTGTAAAGATATTGAAGAAATGCAATTTTGAAGAAAGGCCGTTTGAGATTGACTTCTGACCTGAAAGATCTTTATATGCAACCATCTTTAATATAAGACGGAGAGAGGAGCCTTCCCTGGCTTGTTTAAGCCCGAGTTAAGCCTAGGTGGGATATGAGGGTTTGAGAGAGGGAGACGATGGAGATGAGGCTAAGACGGCCGGGGGAGCTCGGATCATTAAATCAATGTCCAGAGAAATCTGAAGCAGGAGGAGCGAGGAGCCAGGTGAGGCAGGATTAGCTCGAGGAGACATTCGCTCGTCTGCTGGCTGAAAAGTGACAGAAGCAGGAGGAGGAGGGTCTGGCTGCAAACAGGATAAGAACAGTGATATGAAGCCGATACAGAGCGTCAGCGACAATAAAACATCAACAAGACAGAAGGTCTAAATCAGCCGAGACCGGTGATCTGAATGTGTTCTTACACATCGAGTTTCCACAACCTCCACATTCCCTGAACATGGATCAGAGGATTTGTAGGCCAAACACTTCAAACGCTCAAACTGGGCTGAAAGTTTTAAAGTCTCATGGCTGTTCTGACAGTGACGTTATAAATAATACACAAAATCTCAAATGTGAGGATTTGCTGCTTTTTGCTAACTTATACCATTTTTTATTAAATATCTGGCATTTTAAAAAACGTTGCACTTTGGGAAGTTGTGATCTGCAATACGTTTATAGAAAAATAGCCAACAAGTAGTATGAAGAAACAGGTTGTCGGATAATAAATATTTTAGTGGATCCCATGATTGAAATATAATCATTTAAATTGACATAACATCAGTTCTGTGCGATCGAGATTTCTCTCTAAACCAAACGTGACCAAGTTCTAACCTCGACGTCTTCTGACCTTCAACCTCCCACATCACTTCCTACTGGGCTCTCTCCATTCACACATGTAGCCTCTCAGCTCCTCTCTGCCCCCCCCCCGCAGCACTGAACCTCATCACATCCACAGACACACGGTCCAATCAGAACAAACATCAGCTTCCTTCGTCCCTCAGTGACATCACATCTCTTCACAGTCCCCCGGGATGCGAACCTGCCGCCCCAGTTCCACTTCCAGAGGATGCACTGGCATTCTTCCAGTCACAATAGATGCTCACTGGGTGCCCTGCTCCGCTCTGGCACTGATGAAGTGTAATCCCCACTCAGGGAGTCACAGGGCTATTTTTAGTCTTATCTCTCAGACTGGAGTAAGGCCTCTTTTTATTGGTCTTGCAGGTTGCAGAGTCTTTCCTGCATTTCCACTCCAAACACGCACGAGAGAGCAGTGCTCAACACATGCACACAGCATCACTGGAGATATCTGCTCCCGATAACATCCTCCCTGAAGCACGACACGTAAGAACCGGGTGAAGAAGAGCTTTTCTTATCAATAAATGAGCTGCACGTGCTCGGAGGCTCGTCTTATCTGAGGAAGTGTACATGGCAACGCGGAGAGCGTTCCCGGCCAAATCTATCAGCATTAAATATCAGAGAAACACCATTAAGCTGCAGGAGATACTTTAAAACTGTGATAAAAGTATATGTCAGATTCACATCCCCGTGTTGGTGAATGTTACTTTCTCAGACTTTTCCTTTAACTCTTCCTGTTTTTTATATTTTACCGGGACTTGTCCTGGATACCAGTGCCGTTCGTTTCCTTTCCTCTGCCCCACGGGAAGCGCCGCTATTCTCCAGACTCCTCCTGTTCCACTTCTCATTGGCTTCTGCTCCACTTTGCTCCCCAAGACATTTCCAGTGATTTTGACTTTAACCTTGAACGAGTGCTGCATGTATATCTCAATCGCTCCGTCTTTCTCTCACTTGCACACACACGCACGCACGACCCCGCAAACATGTCAGCGCTACATGCCAGCCGAAAAAAGCAAAAGGACAAGGGACGCACAGTAGAGGCGGACATTTAGGATTGATGGACTGGTGCCAGAGAGCAGGGAGGAAGACATGTGGACGTGGACGTCGTCACAGAGGATTAATCAGATGACGTCAACCCAAGAGTGTCATCAAATCTTCTGGAAAGATCTTCAAATTTGGGCATCAAATAGTTGTTGAGTAATGTCTCTACTAGCTTCAAGTTCAAAGCTTTAAAAGGAGTAAGGACTCGATGGAGACGTCCACAAAACTAGCAAAATTCTGATTATCTGTGTCGTTATTACAAATCGAGAGGATGTAAAAGCAGCAGCAGAGGAGGTGGTGGGTCATTTGCTCCTCTGCCTGAACTACTGGACACAGAAGAAAGGACACAGGACAAAGGACGAGGGACAGAAAGAGAGAACAAGAGAGGGTCGGTGTACTCACTGGTGAGCGCCTTCTCGTAGCTTTTCCCCATGGCTATGAAGTTCCTCAAGCAGGGGTTGAACTGCTCCATGATGGACTGCAAAGACAGAAACACAGCACGTTAGGTTAGTGAAGAGGCAGGAGAGACTCTGTAGAAGCACTGAAATGAGCTACAGTGACAGACCACCACTCTTTACTAGGGCATGAACACACACACACACACACACACACTCTCACACACACACACAGCCGGCTGAGCCAACAAGGAGGAAGAGGAGTGCAGCGTTTCGAGCTCACGGTGAAAACAGGGAGGATGAAACATGGACAAAAACTGAGATGAAAAGAAGGACGTAAAGAAAGAAAGAGAGAGAACATGTCACTGGGTGTGTGTGTGTGTGTGTGTGTGTGTGTGTGTGTGTGTGTATAAACTGTTTCCTCTCACCTCCCCTGCTGTCTCCATTAAAATAAAACCTGGTTTTGGCTGCTGCCTCCCTCGGCTCAGCAGCAGACCTGAACTGTTTCCTTCCATCCCAACATTCACCCGACTCTGACACACTGTTTCTGCTAATTGCTTTTTTTTTTTTTAAAGGGTCAGGTCACCAGAAAACGATAAAACATGTTCTCACTTATCTCCGGTGGCATCTAAAGCGTCATCAAATCTGAGAGACGTACACGCATCTCAAATTATAACAAATAAAACCCACTGGGATGGCAGTACAGCATAAATCTGCCAAGGCCCAATAATCCCCTTAAAATCAATCAAGTAACACCAACTCTCACACACCATAGAGAGTTTCCTACATGTGCCCAAGTTTTTTCATCTAGATCCATGAATTATTTCCTGGAAAATCTGTGAAAATGTCAAAAAACAAAACAAAAAACACAAGTGACAAAAGAGCAGAAAATGATTTTAAAAGTCCTGGATCCAGATCTGCACCCATCTGGTTTCTTCTCTGACTCATACCCATAATGCATCATTCCACCATCATGTTGTTTACAAACCAACCAACAAAGAAACTGACAAGGTTGAAACATAAAAATATCCACGTGGTTAAATATGATGGCGATAAGAGTCTGTATGACCCTGATACGTGACACACACACACAATTAATGCAATAAGTTCCAACCAGCGTCCTTTGTGACAGTTGTCCCAGCGAGCACAGGCAGTGGAGTGTGTCCACATCCAGAAACACACAACAAGCAGAGGAGTCCTCGGTAACAAGTGGACAAACGTATAATGAGTTTTACTGTCGTGTCCGTCTCTGCACTGACTCAGCCTCCCCCTCAGTCCAAGCTGCTCTTTCATTTCTGCTGCATCTTCAGCAAAAAGCCGGCAATTTAAAACGCAGCACTTCTCCCCCCCCCCCCCCGACTTTCTTTCCCATCTTTGAAACGACTGGATGTTTCAGATGATGGAATCAGACAGAAAGGTGAAGGGATGAGTGGGAGACAGGGGGGGATCCAAGAAAAGACTCAACAGCAGAGATTTAACAGTGCAACAACTAAGCAGCTTTTAAATACTAATGACAACCTGCTGAAACTAGGACTTAAAATGGTGAAATCCCTGTGATAAGTGGATTTGCTTGAAGGAAATCACCACAAACCTTGTTCTTTGGTGAACAGTAAGCGCTCTTAGCAGCGCTGACCTTTAAGGGAACAGCAAATCCAAATTATTAGTGTTTCACAATCCACTTCTAGTTAGTTTCCTGCAACTGCTGCACAAAAGAGGAACAGTTCTTGGGTCGATGGGACAAATATGTCTTTTAAATAAATATGTCCTTTAAATAAAGACCCCTGGAAACAGTAATAACATCATAAACCAAGAACACCAACATTTTTGCCTTAATTAAGTGAACCTATATGCCAGAGGGAGAAACAGCCTGTTAGAGAGACAATAATGAATTAGTTAAATAGTTAATGTAACTGACTAGTGCAGCAACGCGTGTTGGAGTCGCTCGGGCGTCTAGAACCACACGTTTGAGAAGACGAGCTGTGACTTTCTTCAGAACGAGAGGGAAACTTGTGTCTTTAAGTTTAAAAAGGTTACAGCTGGACGAACACACAGAGGGATGGAGAGAACGGAAGGATGAGGCAGAAGGAGAAGAGGTTATATCTGGGAGTGGCAGACACATCGTTTCGTGACCGCCCGCTACGAGGAGGGCCTGCTAATGGCTGCCGGCTGACGCACAACTGCCACCTTGGTACACAAACTTCGCCATGACTTCAGAAAAGTACAAAAGTAGGACGGGATGAAACAGGGCTGAGTGCCCGGCGAGGGGAGAGCTCTAAAAGGTGCTTGGGTCAGGAAGCAGAGTGGAACATGAGTTAAAACTGATAATAAACACATCAGACCAGATTTATTTCAGGCTGAAGTTGATTTGAGGTCATTTCTAGATTGAAAACTGTTTGTATTATTAATCAAAAGCGCCCTGCTGTGGATTTATGGGGAGATTTCTCTTGCATTGCTGTATTGACACAAAGTCTGGTGTCACAATCAGCACACAGACACACACAGACACACACAGACACACACACACATGAAAAGAAGCAGCGTTTCTTTGTGCATTCTGGGGACAAACAAACCTATTTATACCCCGGTTCCCTCTCGCCCCTCTCTTCCATCTCTGGGTGCATTTTCTGTTACGTAAGCTGTCGGCTGCTGAACAAACCCAGTCGGTGGAAACGCTCCAGCAGCGGCAGCAGTCGTCACGGCTGCTCCACCGCTTGGCAGCAGGAGAGGAACCATCAACAAAAGAATCAAAATAGAAGAAGTGTCTCATGTCTAAATAAACAGAGGACTGGGCGAAGACTCTGGGACGAGGTGTGTGCATGTGCTGGTGAGTGTTTCCATGCCAGTGAGGTGTGGTTATGTAATCTCTGTCGTACAGGTCCAGCCTCATGTATCGCATTCCTCCACTGAGGTGGTGCGAGTGCTGTGGAAATACTTTGAGTGTTTCCGATGTTACACAGACGTGAGCAAACACACTGGAACAAGCTGGAGGAAGAGCAGGAGCTGAGGTTGGACGCTCGTTCTCTAACCTCACCAAAACGAGTCAGACATGATGTGATAAATAAAACCCAACGCTGATACCGATATTAGGGAGGTCAACTTTTCTGAAACCCAGTGTTTCCCATTAATGATCTAGACTGTGGATATCTGCCGGGTTCTAATTTGTCCAGCCACAGTTTCATAATGAACCAAAAAAGAATTTGCACCTCTCATAATAATATAAGTTGCCTTGTGGAGCGGCTGCGGTGCCATTTGCCTCATTCCCTCACACTAGCGTCCATAAAGTTGTTACCGTCCACGCGGACAGTCAGGACTCATTGTTTCCTCAAAGTTTCACAAGTGGCATTAATCCAGTTTTCTCATATGTGAGAACTTCTCTTATTTACCTACTACCACCACACATTGAATACAATCAGGGAAACACTGTGATAACGATATTAGCAATGATTTCTAAGATGTAAACAAACCCTTAGGATGAAGAAATGTTTTTAAGGTTCGATATTTTACAGTTTAAACAAACTTTAGTGTAGACAAACTTCACGTGTCAATCATGCAGATGTTGAACTAATTCCTGAGTTTCTCCTTCGTCACTACGCCAACACGGTTTAGGGAATAGTTTAATAGGATCATTAACTTGGCCCTGTCTTAATCCGCACTCAATCAGTTGAGCTCGTTCCTCCGGCTACAGGGACGGAGGCTGATTAGCATTCCACTGAATGAAAGACCATATTTGAGTGAGTGCACGGGAAATGAGGGGGATTACCGAGCACAGGCGTCTTTGTCTCACTTTGCCCGTGTGCCTCGGTCATGGGTTTTAATTGACTCGCTAATCACCTTCACCAATTAAGTGCCAGCACTCGATTACAATGCACGGATTGTCTCGTCACGTTGCCGTGTTGTGAAAAGGCTTTTTATGAACGTGCTTCATCTGAGACAATCGCCACTGAATTCTATCTGGAAGCCAAATACCAGCAGAATAACCAGCTGTTCGTTATCTTCTGCTGTGTGGACACAGTCATTCAGATTGAAACCATGATAGAAACAACTGATCTCAGTTTGATTCTCTATCCACAGACGATTCACTGCTTCTATCAACTTATCACACACGTTCAGTGTCAAACGTTTGTTTACATCTTTGCTCTCAGACAGGAACAGATGGAGATAATCACTGAATCATGTGAGATCGACCATGAAGCTTATCACTGATCTCAGGGAAGATAGAAATATTATACAAACAACTAGGATCTAGTTCTATGAGACACGACAGTTTAAATGCATCTACAGTGATATGTGAGGTATTTACAAGTAGGAAGAGTTTCTCCTCGTATTTTGTTTGTTTGATGATTTCAACCCTGACGAGTTGTTCACACCTACGGACAATTTGAAGACTCCAATTAGTCTAATTCCAATTAACGTGTGTTTGGACTGTGGGAGGAAGCCGGAGGAAACCCACACAGACTCAGGTAGAACATGCAAACTCGAACATGGGAACCTTCCTGCTGTACTGTGCTTCCCACTGCACCACCTGACTGACACTTCACTGACCAAACAGTAACATTTATATTTTTAGCTCTACAATAAAACCTGAGCAGCCAGTCTCACTGAGCCTTCCAGGTGGGTGGGTGGGTGGGGGGGGGGGGGGGGGGGGGGGGGGGGGGTTGGAAGCACATGAATATCCACCTGGCGTCTCACACAGGAGTGGAAGCACAGTCCAGCATCTCCCACTGACACCTCGCTGCTCTGGCCAGCATCTGAGATATTCATCCACACATGGATAAGAAAAGCTTCTCAGTGTCTCGCTGGTCCCAGAAGCAGATGTTGGTCCTGGAAGCGGCAGTGTATGAAACTGTGCACGTGTGTGTGTGTGTGTGTGTGTGTGTGTGTGTGTGTGTGTGATTATAAACATAACTCTGGAACATAATTCTGTTGGAGTCAGTTACTGCTCATGTGTGTGTTCCTCTGTGTGTAGCTGTTCACTGTGCTGGCAGACACTACTGGCTGCCATGTAGCATCGGTTTCTGCAGGAGAGATGAGGGCCTGTGCTTGTTTTTCAGAATTCATTCATCTGTACAGTTTGTGTTTTTATAAGACAAAGCATTTCATCAGTTTTATCCTCCATAGATAGAGGCCTTTATTCCTACCTATTGGCAGAGGGAATTATATTGTCATTTTTTTCAATCTCCAAATTGAGCTGGAATTGTTAGTGTTTGAGTTAGATACTAGTGCAGCAGGAGGCAGAATCTAGACACACTTAGAAGTTAATATAATACAGTTAATCTTGGTAGAGACTTGGACAGGTGGGTTTATGGAGTTATTACGTTTTACTCGACCACCGCGGCCACAACAAGAGGCTAACGAGAGGAGAGCGAGTACGTAGCAGCACCAAGTTCCATCCATCAGAGAAACATGGCTGCAGATGGACCCGTGTCCCATGACAGATGAGTGATGTGGAACGGAGCCAGTGCTTATACAAGCTATTAATAATGGAACCGGAGGATGCACACACACACGTTCCTCTGTAAGTGATAATGAAAGCTAGAGGTGTATTCAGACGTCAGAAAGGAGGAAGACATCAGGTGACGGTCTGAAAATGAACCAGCATTCAGGTAAATGTAGCGTAAGAAGTACAATATGTTAAATAGCAGAACAATGCGTCGTCTCCTTGGTGTAATGTTTCCACTTGAGTTCATGTATTACCCTGTAGTTACTTCCCACACAGATAAGTACACTCACAGTTTAACAAGTGAGAGAACAAAGGTAAGATAACAAGCAGCATTAAGAACATAGTGACCTAGCTGGCTCTGCCACAATGCTGTAGAGGAGGCAGACCGTGTGTGTGTGTGTGTGTGTGTGGTGTGTGGTGTGTGTGTGTGTGTGTGTGTGTGTCTCTCAGTTGGCGGCAGGAGATGAGTGTGAAGGGTGAGTCACAGCCCACATAAACAGCAGCAGGTTCATATCATGTTGGGGCGTAAATTAGAGTAAAGCTGAGCCGGCCATGTGGCACCATTAGACCCCGCTGCGCCGCTCGATGCCAAACAGATTAACCAGCTAGGGACCTGACAATCCCAGTGAGGGGGGGGGCAGATCAGGTGGAGACAGAAAATGTGGCCTCAAGCAATCGATTCATATTTCTACAGTCAGTATTCACAGAATAAAATGCAGACTGAAAACCTCCTCTGGACTGGTTGGGAAACAACTGGCTGTAACGGTATTATGTTCATTTCAAAGAATGACCTTAAAGGTCTCACACACACACACACACACACACACACACAGTATCACATGAAGAGAATAAACAGTCTCTGGAGAGTAATCACCACAGAGTCAACACTTTGAGAGTCGATAACTGAAGTTCAGCCTTTTACTGCAGACGTGTGTGATCTGTGGCTGGGATGTGAAGGTCAACCAGATTAAAAACGACTTATTAGGACTTTGCATTGACTTCCATTCATTGTGGACAGATAAACCTCGTCTCTAAACTTGACCATGACCGACTCATGTCTTACCCTAACCCCCTAACCCTGTCCTACTAACCTCACCACAACTCACATCTGACCCCGAACACTAACCAGGACCTCAGAAAGGAGGTTCTGCCTCAGTAGCATCGAGCTTTGGTCTCCATGAGGTCCACTGGTCCCCACAGGGTCAGTGGTAATGCTGGGAAAGGTCCTAACGAGCACACACACACACACACACGTGAAAGGTCATTTACTCTAGGTGGTAGCCATGGAAACGCTGAGGTCCTGCGCAGTGCTGAGGTGTGTTTGGCTGCTGCTCACAAGTGAAGGTGACCCCTTGTCATCAGGTTTAACCGTGTGTGTGTGTGTGTGTGTGTGTGTGTGTGTCGCACACATGACGTCCCCTCTTCATAACCTGCCACAACGCTCCAACTTCTCCACGGGTGTCAGCTGCTACACAAACACTCATCACTCACACGCTGACTCCGAGCACAGAAGCAATTTGGCGTCAACACACGATGTTGTTTTCCATCATAGTAACGTCCTGAACAAACACACAAGTCGTAAGCAACTGATCACTTCTTCATCTAAGAACTAAAACATTGTAAATCCATTTCATCTACACAAACATTGTGTTATTAACATGGGTCATTGAAACAGTCCCACTAATTGTCCAAAGAGTAACTTGGTTATAAATTCTGTCATTTCCAGCTTCATCTTACTCAGTTCTGTGGTTTGAGTCCACGTGCACGACTGTTTCACTCCAATCTGAGTTTCATCACAAACTTCTCCTGATAAACCAGAAGTGGTTTTATTCCCATGACCTCGAACTAAAACTTTCCAAACAGTTCACAGCAGCTGCCGACAGCTTCACTCCGTTTGCATTAGTCTCTCCTCTGTGGATTATGAACATAAGATCATCTAAACAGAAGTTAAACCGTCTCTATTTCAAGATTTATAAATCTGCTTGTTGCAAATCGAAATGAACCTGAAGTGAAACCTTATGATCCTGATGTTAGGAATTCATGTCAAAGTTTAAATATGTAACAGAAAAAGCTGATTTTCTCTCATGTTCAGATGAAGTTACATGTCAGAGTCGGAGTTAAACCTGTTTATTACTGGGAGCAGCTCGTTGGTGCAGACGCCTGCAGGGTCAGACGCCTGCAGCTCCACGTGGCTTCACACAAACAGGTCGTCGGGGGGGAATCATCGAACAAACTAAATACCAGGAGGAACTCTTCCTACTTGTAAATGCAAACTCACTATTTTATATTTTACACTCATCAAGTCGAATGGAGGAAAGATTAGTTTGTGGCTGAGACGAACGTTTACTGCAAGAAGAAAGTTTTAGTAAATGACAAAAAGTATATTAAATGTAAATCTAGTGGAGCGTTTGGTCACTGACCAAGAAACTGCACCTAAAACTTAAGTATTTCAACATTGTGACACAGGCCATGAATGACCTGCTGAATTTACAGGATTTATAGTCATGTATTTCAACGACTAAGGGTCATTCAGAGGACAGGTTGGAACACTGTATACTTATTGTTTTAGAATTGATTTTAAAGATATTGTTGATCACCTTTCAGCCGCTGCACGGCCTGGACCAAGATTATATTTTAGATCTTTTAATCCCGTATTAACCTTTTGTGCTGCGTGGGATCCTCAGGCAGATACTTTCACTGCTGCAGGGACCAGGACTACAGGGAAGTGAGGAAACTGTTTAACTGTTGACTGTCGATTTGTTGTCTTGCTAATTGTGATGATTTGAAACATGCTATACAGTTTATTAGTATACGTATAAACTAACCATTTAACTTTATACATGGAAATATTTTAGTGTAAACTACACTGAGGCATGTTTAGGTTTTGTTATTTGATAATTGTTCTGTAATTGAATCCGAGGGAAGAGGCCTGATTACATGAATCCCTCCACAGGTAGAAGACTCCACAGCCATGAGACCTTTGAACATCTACATTAATACTGAATATGCTGTTGAGACGGTGAGGGGCTTGGGTCAGAACCATGTCTGCAGCCGAGTCTGCAAACTCTTCTCATTTCACAGTCTCATCATTGACCTGCTGCTACGACATAAACACCCAAACATATCAAGTGCGTGTGCAGACGCATTGTGCACAGGAAGCAGAGGAGACTGATGCCAATGTGAAAACAGCCGTCAGGAATCCCCACTGCAGAATCTGTAGTATGTTATACGTGGAAGTGATGAGCTGATGAATATACATTATGTCCATCACTGATTTGCTGCTGTCCCTCATTATTCTGCTTCCCAGAATTATTTGCTTCTGCTCAGTCAGTGTGACAATCACCGCGCTAAAGCTGCACTGCTTCGACGCCCTCTGGAGATGGAAATTCAGTGTGTGTGTGTGTGTGTGTGTGTGTGTGTGTGTGTGTGTGTGTGTGTGTGTGTAGCCAATTTCCCTTTCAGATGAGCTCTTATCTGTGTGCAGGCGAGCAGAGGCAGAGTCAGCGCCCCCTATTCCACAGATGCAGCTTCAGAAGGAGACGGGAGAGGAGGGGGCACTTCCGGCACCATATATGGCAGTGCTGGAATTCCCCCCCCCGTGTCAGGGCAACCCATCACTATTCCCCTCACGTTCGACTCGTACCACAGGAAAGCTGCTGGATCGGTGGGCGAGGTGTGAGCGAGGAGGTGATGGGAGGGAGGGAGGAGTCTCCGGCGTCGCCATGTGAGCGTCATCGTTCAGAGTGACTCAGTCATGCTACAGAACCAGTTTCCATTTTACACACGTGAACATGAAGGAACATGTGATCACACAAACATGTTTATATGAACAGGGTCTTAAATTATCACTGGCACGGCCAGGATCTTAAAATAAAAATGTAATTTTGGCAACGACAATATATGAATGTGAAATAATGGTGTGTTTCAGCTTTAAATCCCAGAACACACACACACACACACACACACTTCTTAATTTCAGTCTAATTAGAGTCAGACAACACTGGATCCTCACTCTTGTCTCGTTTTCCATTTATTCAGTTTTTTCCTCCGTCTCAGTAACTTTCCTTTCATCCTCTGCCAAGATCCCTGCCTCTCCTCTTCCTCTTCCTCTCCCTCTCCCTCTTCCTCTCCCTCTCCTCCCCGATCTCCCTGCAGCTCCAGTTAGAAAACTTAACGATGTGGTGAAGGCTGCTGACGTACTGCACACGCAGCAGAGGCCAACATCTTGTCCGACAGCTATGAAAGCTGTGTCATGACAGAGCAGTTGGTCAAAACTAAATGAAGGAATAGCACCTGCACTGATCTGCAGCCTGCTGGATGCTGGCGCAGGGCCCGGCCTGTGACTGGTCCCAAACTGTAACTAGTTATTAGTTGGTCACTCATGGGAGAGATAAAGATTATCTATGTATTTAAACCTAGATTCTGTGTATCTGACTTTCAAATATCAGTTGGAAAATAAGGAGAATCCGTGGCAGCAGTGAATAGGAGATATTTAAATTACCATAATACAAATACAAAAAGGAGCAGTGGCCATCTTCGAAAATTCACACACAGTTCATTGTCGATTCAACCTTGCATCAGAAAACAGATGAGCTGCTGACTCATCTGTGGAAATCTGTGTTTCAGAGGCTGATCCACCGTGTGAAGGACAAGTCTCACTACAGAAAACCATTACTCACAAAAGTACAAGATTAAACTCTTGCAGCGGGTTAGGATTACATTCTTTGTTCAGATGAAACTAGAGCTCCAGAAAAAGTCCAAACATATCGACCGGACGTTTCCTGGAGCTCACGTCTGAAAATGGTCTCAGATTCATTGGAGCCACTTGACGGAGCCACAGCTTTAAAACCAAAAGAGCTGCAGAGCTCATTTTCAGTGGGATCAGCAATACGAGTGATTCAATTCAACACTAACGCTTATTAAAGTGCATGACTGCATCGCTGCAGCCCTGCACTGATCCCCTTTTACATAACACAATCATACACCTCACAACACTTTCAGACGGCGACACTCACGAACCCTGTTGTTGCCTAAAGATCAGTAACAAGTCACGGAGCCAGAACAAAGCCTGCAGCTCGAGGAGCTACGGTTTCCTGCAGCGGACAGAAGCACAAAGCAAACAGTGTCGCTCTGGACACAGACAATGGAGGTGAACGCAGTGTGACTAATCAGAGACGGACCAATAATACTGGAGAAATCCTGCCTTGGATTCAATATGTTCCCCTCATATTATCACAGAGCCGAGAGGCTTAACCTCAAATGAACATGAACACAACTCTACCAGAGCAGCTCAATCTGCCTGATCGCAGCTGAACGAGGTTCCACATGCGGCACAGCATCTTCTCAGTGTGGAAGAGGAGGAGGTTTCCCACAGCAGCCTCTCACCTGCAGCTCATCACCTGAGCTGCTGCTCACACAACCCACTGATGACACCGGATAACAATATCCTTAAAAATCTAATGAAACACTGTAAAACGCTGGAACGTGTTTGAGAAGAAATCTACTGTTGACTGTAATTCTCAATTGTTTTGTTCACTGGTGAAAGAAGTGAAAAGGCTCTTGAGGGAAGGAGAACGTGAACAGATTGTCGTCGTGTGACTGTGTGGATCAAGTGTTCAGTATTACTCACAGCCCCCCCTACACATTGGAAGAGGATCCTTCTCTGGAGAACACAGTTTGGCTTCACATGAGCACCACAGCCTCGTGTCTTGCGGAGGTGGGAGTTGAAATGATGACAATATTTACAGAAGCCTTCGTGGGTCCAATCACTCGAGGACACTCGCTGGCCGTAAACTGAAGTGTATTGATACGGTGACAACATTACATTGTGTAGCAGAGACACTTGAATATACAGCTTCAGTAACAAAGCAAACAACAATATGATTTAGCTGCTCTCTGACATGAATTGATTGAACTGAACGTTCCACAGAAACAAACTGAGCCTGAAGGAAAAACTCAATCTACATTCTGACCTTTTCTGCTCAAAGTCTGTTCACAACTATTAATCACTGACAAACAGAAATATTCTGATTTTCAACAACTCAATGAGGAAACGTTAACCGTGGTTGTATCTACATCTGCAGCTGAAGGAAGTGGTTATGGTTCGATAAGCACTTCTTCTTGAGTGGAGAAACATCCGACTCGTGCAGTAAGAGGAACGAGTCGGACTGTAAACCGTGCACAACAAAGGAGGACAGAGTTTACACCGTCTACACCGGACACCACAACATATCGGCCGTTTCCCCCAGATTGAATTGAATTCAATTGACCATGTGATATAATCCACTCCCCCCCCCATCACACTACCTCACAGCCTCGCCCTGACACTCGAGCTTCTCTCTACAAACGGAGCCTGCAGCGCTGTTGGGATTTCAACGCTCGGCTGACTACGCTCCTGAGCAAACATGCAGATGGTGTTTGTTCAGCAGCCACAACAACCTGAGGAAACAGTTTATCCACAGTGTGTGATGAACTCATCTGCGTGCACGTTTCAACTCACTGGTGATGACAGGTGGATTCCCGTCATCACCATCTGCATGTTCTGAGGTTACTTTACAGATATTATCTCACACACACACACACACACACACACACACACACACACACACACTGTGGTCGTCTACTCTTGAGTTTGAGTTGTTTTTTTTCTGGCAGCAAAGAGTCGAACAAACACAGGAAACCAACATGTGGAGCCTCTGGAGGACTGAACCCAGGTCAGCTCATCGAGCTCAGAACCTGAGACCAGCAGCAGGTCACTGGGAGAACGATCCAGTTCTGACTCACAGCTAACGAACCCAGGAACAAACTAAACTCTGTTTCGTTAAACAGAAAACAACTCGTTTCATCGTGAGTGGGCGGTTTCGGAAACAGCCATAGACTTCTACAGAAACAACCAGTGGAGTCGCCCCCTGCTGGTCGTTTAGGAGAACACAGGTTTCAGGCACCTCCACATTGGCTTCACTTTCTGGATCCAGAGTCTGCGTCAATTTTTATGAACCGTCTCTGATTCAATAGCATTTTACCTGTTGATGGCGCCAGAGCAGTGCTGTGGTTTAAAATTTTGCGAAAAGTCGTTCTCGGAAAAACACAAAAACTGAAAACTGGATACTTCATGACAAGTTTTGGAAAACGTTTTATACCTAAATCCTATGAGTATTTGAGCTCTCAGTACTGTGTGTATTTGAGCTCTCAGTACTGTGTGTATTTGAGCTCTCGGTACTGTGTGTATTTAGCTCTCAGTACTGTGTGTATTTGAGCTCTCAGTACTGTGTGTATTTAGCTCCCAGTACAGTGAGTATTTGTGCTCTCAGTACAGTGAGTATTTGAGCTCCCAGTACTGTGTGTATTTGAGCTGTCAGTACAGTGTGTATTTGAGCTCTCAGTACCGTGAGTATTTGTGCTCTCAGTACTGTGTGTATTTGAGCTCTCAGTACTGTGAGTATTTGAGCTCTCAGTACAGTGTGTATTTGAGCTCTCAGTACAGTGTGTATTTGAGCTCTCAGTACTGTGTGTATTTGAGCTCTCGGTACTGTGTGTATTTAGCTCTCAGTACTGTGTGTATTTGAGCTCTCAGTACTGTGTGTATTTAGCTCCCAGTACTGTGTGTATTTGAGCTGTCAGTACAGTGTGTATTTGAGCTCTCAGTACCGTGAGTATTTGTGCTCTCAGTACCGTGTGTATTTGAGCTCTCAGTACTGTGAGTATTTGAGCTCTCAGTACAGTGTGTATTTGAGCTCTCAGTACAGTGTGTATTTGAGCTCCCAGTACTGTGTGTATTTGAGCTCTCAGTACAGTGTGTATTTGAGCTCTCAGTACTGTGTGTATTTGAGCTCTCAGTAGTGTGTGTATTTGAGCTCTCAGTAGTGTGTGTATTTGAGCTCTCAATACAGTGTGTATTTGAGCTCTCAGTACTGGGAGTATTTGAGCTCTCAGTACTGGGAGTATTTGAGCTCTCAGTACTGGGAGTATTTGAGCTCTCAGTACTGTGTGTATTTGAGCTCTCAGTAGTGTGTGTATTTGAGCTCTCAGTACTGTGTGTATTTGAGCTCTCAGTACTGTGTGTATTTGAGCTCTCAGTACTGTGAGTATTTGAGCTCTCAGTACTGTGAGTATTTGAGCTCTCAGTACTGTGTGTATTTGAGCTCTCAGTACTGTGTGGAGTCGTCACCTCTTCTTCTTCTGCTGCTTTAATGAATTAATAAAGATCCGATACTTTCTCTAAACACAGATTCACACGCAGCGCTGCTCATCGGATCGGTTCACAAACATCTCGTCAGGCAGTGCAGCAGCGAGCTCCAGCGCCCTGCTCCTCCTGCTCCTCCTGCTCCTCCTGCTGACTCCTTAATGATGTGCCCTGCTGATGACAGGAAGAAACCCCACGGCGGCATTTTCATTCTTCAGCAGAGTGTTTTCCCACCAACACCCTGCTCCCTTCGGGGGGGGGGGTTAAATGAAGCTGCATGCAAAGGTCATTTCTTATTTCTTATTAAAAATGATATTAATAATTTGGAGTCTAGGATAATGAAACATGCTCATCACATGTTCTCAGGGAAGCTGGAACCAGAAACTGGACGTCATATTTTGATAATTGACCTTGTGATTCATCAGTTTTTGATGATTTACATTCAACAAAAGGACTTTTCCACACATCTTCTTCTTCCTCCTCCTCCTTCTCCTCCTCCTCCTCTTCCTCCTCCTCTTCCTCCTCCTCTCTGCAGCTCCATCTATTATCATTCCAACAGAACCTCCCACAGGTCACAGCATCGACTCCTCGTGCATCGTTGATCCTCATAAGATCTTTCTCATCTCAGCAATTTGACTCAATCTGAACCAACCACCCTAAACTCTCATGTTATGCTCCAGCGTCTTCAGTCTGTCACCATGAACTCCTGCTGACCTGAAGAGTCCATGTGGCTCAGGGAACACACATGACCTTCTCCTCCTGCCTCCACCGACACCTCGGCTGTAGCAGAAGCTTTTAGACGCTCTGCCTCTCTCCAAGCGTGAGTTTGTGCCGAGGCGTGTGGAACAGTGACAGGTTTCCTCACATGAAGGAAAACCCTTGTCGTTCCTCTGCTGCTGAAATCGAGCTCGTCTGGAGAGCCGCCCTGAGTGCAGTGAATCTGAGGAGTAACACCTCCCTCCTCCTCCTCCTCCTCCTCCACAACCGCTGGGCCCAGTGTGATGAAGAGGAGCTTTGTTGTGGAAACAACAACGAAGCCACCGAGTGTTTGTCCGTTCAGTGGGTTTCCCAAGAATATCTGTTCATGTTTCCTTCGCTTCCTCTGACCTGAGCCAACGACCTGCGACTACAACCCTGACCTCTCTGACCCGTTAACACAAAGAACACAGATATTTCCACAGATGCACTCGGTCCACGAAGTTATAGTTTTCTTTCACAAGTGCACCAACACAAAGGAAATCTACATGAAGCTACTGTCGACAATCGTGAGCCCACAATGCAGATAGCAGGTCCCAGTGGGATCCACCTCCACTGCAGCAGCTGTGATGTGGGCTTCATCTACTCCCTGCAGGAAGTTCCTCTGGGGGCATGATTCATACTGGACTGCCCGAGGGACCAGGAGCTCAGGAGCTCAGGAGCTGGTCTGGTCCCAGTAAAAGAAAATATAACAACTCACAGTGTCACTGCAAATAAATAATATAACCTGGGACAGAGAATCAACCAATCATCTCCTGAGCTGCTGCTTCGTGTCAAACTGCTGCAGTTGGAGTTAGAAGGTTGAATTCTGACTCAGGTGACATCTGATAATAAACAGATTCACATTCAGACAGTTTCAGACCCAAGTTATTCTCTGTCCGTGTTCTGAGGAACACAGACGAGTAACGGACTAAACTTCAGAACCAAGCAGCTGATCTGAGTCAGAGACTCATCACATGTCCTCGGACACAGGGACAGTCAAAGTGAACCTGTGTGAGTCTCTGCCGCTGCAGCAGCTGCTCCTCACGCAGGGAATCGAACCGTCTCACCTTGTACACGTTCTCCGTGATGCGGTGCACCTCGTCGGTCCGGGACATCCTTGCTGGAGCGTCGTTCTCAACCATAGACGGAGGTTTTCCTGCAGGAAGCGGCTCCTCTGAGTCTGGAGCTGTTCCGAGATCAGCTGTTCTGACACGAGCTGAGACCGTGGGGCCGTGTTTTATATCCGCGCTGCGCCCCCCCACACACAGCCGCTGGAGCAGGGGCGGACCCAGGGAGGACAGGGGCGCTGCTGCCTTCACGGACACCGGGAAATAAAGCTGCTGCTGGATGAGACCGATAGAAAGGACGAGGCTTGTGGAGGACGTGTGAGGAGTCCAACCGAAAACCGAAAACCTCCTGAGTTCACTTAGTATTATGTGAACAAATTTACAGGTTGCAATTAAATAAAAAATAAACCTGCATCCTGTGATGGCTTATATATGACATGGAACATATATACATGACGTATGGAACATTGAGGTCTAATGTTTTGGTCCAAACATTTTTTTTCCTGTCATTTTAAGTACATAGATAAATAAATAAATATCTAATTAAAGTGTAAAGTCTTTGTCTCTGCCTCTGGAGGAGCTGCCTTTGTTTTATTATGATGAATGAATTCTAATAAACCTGAACAGAAGTACAGGAGAACATGAATCTTGGATCTTTACAGTGACCCGTGAACGCAACACAGCATCTCATCTGACCACGCCTCCTCCGCGGTGTCACGCGCTTCCCACGCCGCCTCTGCTACAACCATTCATCATCCATTCAGAAGATCAGAGCCACAGACTCTGGATCAGATCCATTAAATAAACCTGAACATCAAATCCCCGGAACTGTGGTTTGTAACGTTCACATGAACCTGAAGCTCTTATTTCAATATTACATAGAAGTTGATTTATGTCTCCTGCTCTGGTTCTGTGGCTCCATCACTTGGGGGGGTGAGTGGGCTCGGGGGGGGGAGTGGGCTCTGGGGGGGTGTGAGTGGGCTCTGGGGGGGGGGTGAGTGGGCTCGGGGGGGTGTGAGTGGGCTCTGGGGGGGGGTGAGTGGGCTCTGGGGGGTGTGAGTGGGCTCTGGGGGGGGGGTGTTCTGGGGGTGTGAGTGGGCTCTGGGGGGGCTCTGGGGGGTGTGAGTGGGCTCTGGGGGGGTGTGAGTGGGCTCTGGGGGGGGCTCTGGGGGGGTGTGAGTGGGCTCTGGGGGGGCTCTGGGGGGGGGAGTGGGCTCTGGGGGGTGCGAGTGGGCTCTGGGGGGGGGGGGGGGGTGTTCTGGGGGGGGGTGAGTGGGCCACATTTCCTTCCTGTGGTGGGTTAGGGATCCCACACACATCTCTACCTGAAGGCCTCTGAATGGAGACTGAAGACGAAGGACAAACCTGAAGACGACTGAAGGTCTCACCCTCATCACCTTCTTCACCTTCTTCACCTTCATCACCTTCATCACCTTCATCACCTTCCTCACCTTCATCACCTTCTTCACCTTCATCACCTTCATCACCTTCCTCACCTTCATCACCTTCTTCACGGGGCTGAAGTGGATGAGACGTCTCCAGCTGTGAGAACAGAGCTCGGCCCTGAACACACAGGTTTTCTTTTGACTGGCACATCTGATTAGAAGCAGATGAGACCGAGCTGCCGACCGTTCAGTGGAAATCAATCAGGCAGGTTTGGTCCTGGAACAAACATCAGCGTTCCCACTGTCAGTGAACTCATCGATCTTCTCCTCTGTGGCTTCAATCCCCTCAGTGAGTTTCCATCATTAGATGTGGACTTGCATTGTGTTGCAGACAGAGGCTCCATCTTGAAACACGATTAAACACAAGTGAATCTACGGTGATTGTTAATCAGGCTGAGGACGTCTCACTCGGCTTCAAGTGACGACTTGAAAATACAAAGTCACAAACCTTGAATATATCATTATTAGGTTTATTCAATAAAACGATTTGTTCTGTTCTTTAATAAAAACAATGAACACAAGTTTAAATGGAAAATGATCTTAGAAACTAGGGCTACTTGTAGCACTAACGGGCCCGAGCACACGCACGTTGAAGCCTGTTGTGGTCGGTGGAGAGAGCGATCAATGACCAAGCGCACGTCTCCGCGTTGCACGTGTTTTGCGCACTGCGGCGAGGACAAACGCTTCACTTCCTGCGTCCGTCACGCGATGTCGATCCTTGCCTGCTAATTGCTCATTACGGTCCACGCTATCAATTGCACATCACACTGTTAACATTTTATGTAAATCGAATGATAGTTGTAAAACAAAGCTTGTTTCCTGTTGCCAGTAGGTGGCGCCATCAGTATTATTACATACAGACTAATAGATCTGTTCAAGTAGGGGCTCTGATGTAGCGTGAGCAATTTTGTCTCAATTGGACAATGTTACAACAACTTAATTATCACACTGATCAGTAGGTGGCGCTATGACCCTGCACTAATATTAATATATGGAGCTGTTCAGGTCAGGATTGTGATCATAGGTCAGTAGTTCGGAGCCGGATGGATAATGCAGAGTGGATTTACAAAGTACTTCCTGTTTCATGGCGAATCAGTAGGTGGCGCTATGACACTGAGGAAATATTGACACATAGAGCTGTTCAGCCTTGGACTCTGATCATGAGATAGAAGTTTGGTGGTGATAGGACGATGCACACTGGAGTTATGACAACATCGTGTCCTTTGGCGAAGGATGATCCTTCGCCGCACCTCAATGTTTACACGGTTTGAGGAAATGTCACAATTCTGACCATGGTCCAATGACTTGACTCAGCTGTTTTGAGCTGTTTATTGTAAAGCAGCCAGGAGCAGTGCATCAAAGTATAAAGTAGCTAGTAGCTTCCTGTTGCGTTTTTCACAATGCACCTCTGGACTTTTTTGTTTGTCTGGTCACGATACACCAGGGCTACGATTTTTGTGAAGATCGGTGAAAGCTAACTGAGGGGCTTTTCCTTAGATGGCGCTGTTGAGCCACTTTGCCACGCCCATTTCAAATTACTCCAGAATTCAAATACTTTTTAGGGTTTTGAATTTCCTGCAAACATTGGTGAGAATTTGAGCATCGAGGCCTGAAAAAACCCAAAAGGGAAATAAAATCCTTTGAAATACAATCGGGCCTCAAACCGTCGGAGCTCGGGTCCGAATGAAGACGGGACTTGACTCGACATGTGACTTGGACACTGAAGTCCGACAGTGATGAAGACGAGTCTGTCTTCGACACTGAAGTCTGACAGTGATGAAGACGAGTCTGTCTTCGACACTGAAGTCTGACAGTGATGAAGACGAGTCTGTCTTCAGGTGTGACTCTAAGACGTTTGATTTGAGACTCCACCTGAAGATTTCACACGTTAACAAATAGAAGCACAAGAACATCACAGATCATGAGGCCGAGGCCTGAAGAGCAGAAGTTCCTCAGACTCTCAGCACGAAGCTTCAGTGGAACATGGAGACGTGGACTTTCTGTGACAGTGGAGGTGTAGTGATGTAGGCAGTGCTGAGGTGGGAGGGACACACACAGTCACACACACACACACACACACACACACACACACACACACACACACCTACACACCTTAAGCATCCATTCAGCTGCAGTGTTTGATCTCCTCTTCACGTCGTCCCACTCACCCTCGTCCTCTCCGTCCTCTTCAGATCCACGTCTGTGATTCACCAGGTTCCTGTGTGAGCGTCGCCCACTCCCACACTCGCCCAGCGGCTCGGACTCACCCCTCCATTCAGAAAGAGCTCGTCCCCGTGAAGACGATTTCACTGAACTCCACAAAGAGCGTTCAGGCTGCTTCAGTTCAGAGAAAGAAGAAACGTCAGGGCTCATTTGAAGAAACTATTTCTGAGCTTTATACACAATTACTGTGTTTTTCTTTTATTTTGCAAAGGTTCACTTTGTGTCTTTTATCACATGAATGAGATTCAACTCCAACTTTGCTTTTAGGACAGAGTGAAGAGTGAACAAGGTCACGAGGGACATCAGGGAGACAAGCAGAGACGTGAGTGGACACAACTAGGTTTGTTCCTCTTGACACTGGTTTCCTGTTTGTACTGATTCTAATATTCTGTTATTTGATAATTAGGAACCAAATGTTCATATCTTTAAAATGAGAAACTCACCCAGTCCAACCCTTATGTCGGGTTTCATCATCTATTTATTTTTCATCGTTTATCTTTGACATTTAACGATGTTAGAAAAGGTTTTTTATATTGAACCTTAACTTTCTTTGGTATGTTTAAGTCTCTAAATCTGAAAGTTAAACTCATTTTTAAATCTTATGTCTTGTTGATCACATGTAAAGTTTGACTTGTATTTGAAAGGTTCTATAATACATGTTAAAGTTCCTCCTCAGTTAACTTTACAACCATTTGTAAAGAAGTGGAAATATGAACCAAAGTATTCCTGTAAGATGTGGAATGTACTTTTCCTCCAGTGGAGCCGAGCAGTTTCTCTCCAAACAGAAATAATCGTGTCCACAAACTTTTGGCCACAAACTTCACCTGCACATCAGATTCCTTTGTCTCGTGCTGCCCCCCTGTGGTCAGCCCCGGTAAAACAACACAAGTTGTGACAATAAAAAACTCAACTTTATTGAAAAAGAATTTACAGAAAGAAACTAATTTAAAGCAAAGCTGATGACGTCATCAGAGTTTTCTGTCTGACATGAAGTGATTTACAGATGAACTGGATCCTCAAGAGAAACACGAGCTTTAGGATTCTGTGATTTAAACACGTGACTCATGTGACACTCAGTAAAACTCAGTAAAACTCAGTAAAACTCAGTAAAGCTCAGTAAAACTCAGTGTGTTGATGATTCTCTGTGGACAAGGATCCAGGTTGTGTGAACGTGTTGAAGATCAACATCTTGTTGTTAAACCTTCAGATGATGTGATGAGCGAAGTTCAGCGGAAACAGGTCAGAGACTTTTCTGTGAAACTGAAGCAAACGTTTCGACTTCAGATGTTTGAAAAAGAGCTGGAGGTCAGGACGACTGAGGAAGAGGAGGAGGAAGAGGAGGAAGAGGAGGAAGAGCAGGTCTGAGCAGAGAACAGTATAGTCTCATCCTTCTGGTCTTAAAGGGTCAATTCACCCAAATGACAAGAGAAACAAAACATGATATTAATCGATCCTGGGGCCGTCGAGTATTTTAAATATTTCCAATCTCATTTTCAGATTTTAAAAACTTTAAAAACATCTCAAACGATTTCCTTGAAGTTGCAAGATGAAAATGAGTCTCTGTAATTTGGGTGAATCGACAGTTACAGACTGAATCACACTGATGGGGGGGGGGGGGAGATGCTTCACAGTGAGAATCACACGTATTAAAGGTAAGTTATGTAAAATGATTTAGTGAAGAAAGGACATGAATCAGAGGTTAGAGTTAATCTTCTAATGTCTTCAGGAGTAAAATCAGCGTTTGTCAAAGTTTCTGATGAAGCAGTCGTGATGCGTTCAAGTGTCGTCCTGCAGCAGAGGACAAACAGCCACTGGAGGAGGTGGAGGAAGATCAGTGTCTGGAAGCCGCTGCCACTTTCTGACGGAGCAGTGAGGGAGCGAGGTCT
Source organism: Hippoglossus hippoglossus (assembly GCF_009819705.1). Classification (NCBI taxonomy): domain Eukaryota; kingdom Metazoa; phylum Chordata; class Actinopteri; order Pleuronectiformes; family Pleuronectidae; genus Hippoglossus; species Hippoglossus hippoglossus. The sequence continues at coordinate 1,167,062 of NC_047169.1, read as the reverse complement.
CCTGCTAAATGTTTGTTTCCTGTGGGACTGGAGTGTTGTGGAAAACCAGCAGCTGGAGGTCGGCGTGCTCTCATGCGGCGAGCAGCTCTCGCTCTGGTTTCTTTCTGGGACGTTCTCGCTCTGAAAGAAAAACAGAGTCAGGTTCACAGACGGCAGCAGGACGGAGGTTTCAGAACGAGGTCCGAAGGGAAGACGTCACGACACCGAAAACACACTGTGATGAAGAATCACATGTTCACGCAGCTTCTCCTCTGACACATTCACACCTGATCCCGATTTGAGACGGAGAGAACGAACCTGGTTTCTCCTCCTCTGTCTCTGGAACGTCTGGCAGCTCGTCTGAAGGAACCTCGGGAAGATCCACGTCTCCCTGAGGGTTTGAGAAACAGATGAGACACAGGACGAGACTGAGGAGCTGCTTCACACCCCGAGTCCTGATGTTTGTTTCAGCCACACACACACACACACACACACACACACACACACACAGACACACACAGACACACACAGACACAGACAGACACACACACACACGCAGACACACACAGTGATGAGACCGACCTGAGTAATGGCCTCCAGCTCAGCGAGAACAGCGTCTTCATCTTCCTGTGTGAACGAGCCGGCCAACATCTCGTCTATTTGCTGCAGGAGAACAAAAACTCTCAGTTAAGATTATAGAGGAAAGAGAATTACATTTGATTTTCCATCATTATTATCAGTTTAACTTTCTCTGGATATTGTCTAATTGAAGGTAAATGAATAGACTCTCTACAGCTGAGGTGTCTGTGGGACTCACCCTCTGGTAATCGATGGAATCTTGAGTTTCATCCATGATCCGTTCGACTTCTTCAATCGACATCACCTGCAGTGAAGAAGACATTTGACCAGATCCCATCAATAACCAGTGATTCAGGTCCAGGTGTGATTCACATCATGTCACTCTAAGTATATATAATATAATATAACTTCACCACCGACCTCGTGCATCTTCTTCAGACACTCGTTTCCAACCTTCAAGCCGTCGAGCACCTTCTTCTCGATCTGGGCGAACTCCAGGTCTTGAACCTGGAACGAGCAGGAGAAGGAGCAGTGTCAGTTGAGCGGCTGCAGGTCGAGTCCCTGCGGCGCTCCGGTCACTCACCAGTCGCTCCAGGTTGCTGATCTGGTTCTCCGTCTTGTCCAGCAGTTTGTCCTGGTAGCGCTTCTTCTTCAGCAGGAGGAGAGCTTTGCTGTTTTCATACAGACGACAGGAGCATTAGAATCACAGCAAATATGTAGAAACACAGTGAAGGTTAATCTGAAAAGTGAATATTATGGTTTCATGGCAATAATCTGGACCAAATTAAATCTCTGTATTTCTTTTCTGTTTGTCACACTTTGCTCTTTTGTCTTTCTGACAATCTGCTGAGAGTCCGTTTCCTCAGCGTGGGATCAACGGATTTATTCACTGATATGAAATCAATCAGTTTATGGATTTCCTGTTATGATCTCGGGCTCTGGAGGAGTTCTGTTCCTCGCACACAGACGTTGTGTGGAACAGCTGCTCCTGAGTTTTCCTGCTGACACGTTTCCACACTCACTCTTTCTTTCCATCCTTCAGCAGCTGCTTGGCCAGAGCGCGCTCCTTCTCCAGCTGCAGGTTGATCTTCTTCTGGTACTGACGCAGTTTATCTCTCTGCTGCTTCAGTTGCTGCAGAGAACACAGGGAGATCAAAGAGCTCAAGATCAAGGGAAACATCTTCATACCATAACTACAGTGGATCAGCCTGAGCTGCTCCAACAGAACTACATCAGTAAAACATAAATATTAACTTTTAAACCTACACAGGACACCAGTAATAAAACATTTCAATAAGATAACACGAGTCAGACTTCGAATATGATCTTTAGTTCCAATCGGCACAGAAACATCTGAGCTCCACTTTAATAAGAGTTTTTAATTGTTAAAGTCATGAGTCGTGTTTCCTGTGGCTCTGGTTGCAGATGCAGGTTTTATATGAGATAATAAAGTTTATATAAAGTTGTTGTTACACAGAAAGTTGCGCCGAACAGAAGAGAATCGCTTCACTGTGTGTGAGGTGTTGACGTTGTGTTGTTTAAAGTGTGTGTTTGTAGTCTGTGCTGAGCCGAGAAGTTAAAACGACACATTTCCTAACGCGGTTCGCCAGCTAGCCGATGCTAACGCTAACCCTGACTCACCAGAACGGCCTTGTCTTGCTCCGTCACGCGGCTCGGCCTCTTCTTCCCGAAGATGTTCCCCATCGTGACGACTCATCACAGTTTGATCCGCGAGTCAAAGTCTGAGCTCAGGAGCCTTTGATCCTTCGAACCACTTCCGTTCTCACGAGTCAGAGAAACAACAGAGACGCGGCTCCGCCATTACTTTGTCAGAGGCCACACCCACGACCGGAAGTACGGAACCAGCGACAGAGCTCGTTAGAAACAGCTTCACAGATTTTATCTATTAAATTAACAAAAATAAAGATAAAACTTTAAATCATCAACGTTTTATTTTATGTTTATTTACGCGTCAAATTAAAGACGAGTTGGAATCAAATAACCGTGGAATCAGTACTTACTGCTGCCCTCCTGTGGCGACAAGAAGAACTGCTACAAGTCAGCGTTAATAGGTGATGCTACATGATTAAAATTTAAAACGACCTTTGGTTTCTTGAATGAATTCAAGTTATTTTTATATATTTATTTCATTTTTTTTACAAACAAAGGATTTTATTTGTAGCAATTTTTCATTTATAAAACTCCAGGGCAGTAAATATCCCCCCCCCCCCCCTTCTGTTTATGTGTCAGTGGAGGACTGTTAACAGCAATGCTAACTTTTAATGCTCTTATATATAATGTACTAATATCAGTATTCATTTTATTTATTTCTCTCTACATTATTTATTTTCAGTTTTATTTGATTGATTTAGTTTGCTCGCTTTATTTTGAAAGCCTTCTGCGGAAGTATAAATAACCTGTTACCTCTGCATTAACGCGAACTTTAATGAGGTATTGCAGTTCCACTGTGTGTCCACTGGGGGGCAGTGCACGTCTTGAGTTAGCATCAGGGCAGAAACAAGAAGTAAACAGGGATGTAGTTACACCACGTGGCCACCAGGTGGCAGCACAGGGACAAAACCACACAGGCGCGTTAAGGCTGATATAATAGCATAGTTACACTTCCGTTGAAGACTTTCAAAATAAAACATTTTCGATCTCTTCGTAAACGTTAAATAATGTTGTTTTAATATAAATAGACTGAATTTACATGTTGTGAAATGTCAAATGTAAATAAAAACACAGAATAGAATAAATGAATAAAGCTGCAGGTGTTAGTTCAACATGTGGAAAATCACAGTGAAACTGTTTATATTTCCTAATAAAGCAGAACAACGTGTCAATACTTCCATCTTCATTATGTCCGTCAAACAAAAGACAAATAAACTGGATCAACATTTATTCATGAAAAGGTCAAATACAATAACGACGAGTGTCCGTTCAGACGTGAGGGAAACACAGCACACAGCTAAACCACAGTATTTCAAAAATAAAATCAGTGCACACATCATCTTACAAAGATTGCATAATAGAAAGAAAGGTTTTAAAATTTCCCAGAAATAGCTCAACTCAACCAACACCAGGAAAATAAAATGGGACGTGCTCCACCTTCAGCGCCGATCGACCGAATCCACCGAGCCGCAGAGAGTTTAATATTCTGAATGAAGTGTGAAGCGTTTAGTTTAGTTTCTTGTTTAGATGACGACATGAGACGGAAACTGATCCACACAACATTCACATGAATGTTAAATACGACAACGTCAAAGAAAACGTGATTCTTCATGGAGAGAACAGAGATTAATCACATGTTTGAGGCCAGTGTTTTCACGTCAACCCTTTTTAATGTGCAACAACTAAACACGTCAAATAAAGTCTCACATTTAAAAAAAGGACAAATTACACAACTGCAAATATCAATCCTTTACTTGGTCTTTAGTTAATGTAGTGTGTCTGTAGTGTGTCTGTAGTATGTTCATAGTGTGTCTGTAGTGTGTCTGTAGTATGTTCATAGTGTGTCTGTAGCGTGTCTGTAGTATGTTCATAGTGTGTCTGTAGTACATGCTTGGAAAGTCGATCAGCGCCAAACTAATCCCTTCAAATAATAATACTAATAATAATAATAATCATCACAATCATAATAATCATAAATTCCGAACCAGATTCGGCCACCTGGTAAATGATGGATCATCAGATAAAAGCTTCTGAGACGAACTCCCTGACACGTTGAGTGAGAATGAAAAACCTTCAGATGTTAAATCTGAGTCTGAATAAACTCACGTCTCATGTTTAAAAAAGAAATATCTATAAATCAAATGGAAATCCTTCACCGGTCGTTAAAATAAACCTTCGAGCGTCTCAAGTTCTCAAACTGCAAAGTGCTGAGTCACAGAACTGATACTTCAAAATAAAAGTGTCTAAGATTCCCGTCACCTCGTCGTCCTCTCACCGGAACGTCATGAGAAAATTACAATTTATCGGTTTGCACCAACATCGCACCTGCTCGTATAAAGACTAAGATTATTCAGCTACACACAGTAAATACACAACACAGAAAACACACACTCATACACACACAGAACAGGCTAGATAGTGAAACAGCAGCTCCACAGAGCCCAGTAACAACCCCCCCCCCCCCAAACCATCACGTACATTCAAAATCTGTTTTATCAAAAATCCTCTAAAAACCTGCCGAGAGCTAAACAACGTTTCAACAAGCTCCGTCTCAAGCTCCGCCCCCATCACCGTGGTTACCGTCTGACGAGGGCAGCGTGCTACACGTTTCCTACACGACGTCCCGGCTCGAGGCCGAACCGGTCGAGAGGAAGGCCGCAGGGCGAAGAGTCCGAGACCCCACATCCGTCTGCAACACGTCAACGATCAACCTCCACGTGAGCGAGACGCTGAAACGCTCCTGGAGAACGAGGACGTTTCAACGTGGACGTGAAAGACGAGGAGAAGAGACTTTGTCCTTCAGCCTCAGAAATGAAAAGGTCTGTTCCTCAGGTTTCTCTCGACTCTGCAGGACGAGCGTCTCCTCTCCAGTGTTTGGACTCTTTTAATTCACTGCCCCACATCAACTTTAGAACTATTATGCAAACTATTAACGCACATGCTACGGACACTAAAAAACAAAAGCACTTCTCAGTGGATGTGTGCGGAGGTGTGTGAGTGTGTGGTTCAGACATGTGCTGCTTTGGTACAATTGTGGATGGATCCCATTTCGGGTAGTGCTTCAAAACTGTTTCACAAACACAACAGACGGAACATCTGAGGAGACGAGCACGCACACACACACTCACTGTAACGCCTCCGACGGACGAGAACGGACGGAGAGGATTACAAAGCATAAATATTATATATTATGTAGATATTTTTCCATTTACTGACTCCCTGTGAAGATAGAAAACACCGTTAGGAAGAGGAGGAGGTGTCACGTCAGCGCGTCAAGAAAGAACCGCCGGCGCCTCGGTCGGTGCGATTCAGGAAACACGGAGCACCGGTGGACGAGGGTTACACACATGCTCACCTCAGACCCACAGAAAGAAGCCGTAACAGCCCAGAGCCCAAAGACACACACAGTCCCAGTGCCGAGCGCCCCCCCCCCACCAGGTCGGTCCCGTTCCATCGAGGGCGGTGGGGTCGGCGTGCGTGGAGCGGGCGAGTGCTGGCGTGAGCCGTCAGGCTCTGAAGCCTGGCAGGACGGGGTCGGTGAGTCCTGGTCCGTCAGCAGCCGGCTCACAGCTGGTGCACGATGCTGTCCGTGTGATTGGCTGAGACGGGGCCGTCCTGACGCAGCCGCTGCCACTGGAAGGTTGTGCTGAGCGAGCCGACCTCGTCCTCCTCGTTCTCCTGCTCCTTGGCAAACTCCATAAACACCTGGAGGACAAGGAACCAGAGGAGAAATGTCAGGGCTGACAATTATGAAGCTTAAATAAAGTTGATAAATAAATCTACTTGATTATTTCAAGTCGAATGTGTTAAAAGCTGTATTTTAATAAACCAGTTACCTGCTCTAAGGTCGACTGGGAGAAGTTGTATTCTTCGAAGTTGAACTTTTGCTTGGCTGAAGAGAAATGACATTGAATGAGTTAGAAGTGTGTGTGTGTGTGTGTGTGTGTGTGTGTGTGTGTGTGTGTGTGTGTGTGTGTGTGTGTGTGTGTGTGTGTGTGTGTGCGTGCAGCAGAGACTCACCGCTCTCTAACTGAGAGAAAGACTTGGCCAGTGATGTGACGTCCTCTGTGGGGATCTTATAAACCATCAGAGTAGCAAAGCTGCACAGGAAGTCAACAGTGTGATTAAAAGGTCTATGCTCAAAAGGGTCCTCACAAAGATACAAGTTCACACACACACACACACACACACACACACACACACACACTCGGGTCTCACCTCTCCTGTCGGGCGGCGTGAGGGAAGATCCTGAGAATCTCTTTGTGCAGCAGCGCCACCTGCTGGAGCCCCGTCAGCTCCTCTCGGAGTTTCACCTCCAAACTGTAACCTCGACCATATTTCCCTTTCAGGTGTTGGATGGAGCCGATACATCTGGAAACAAACCAACACCAACAGATTTTCACTTTTCTGAACGTCTCGTCACGTTTCCCCACGAAGCTGCGAGCACCAACCTCAGCTGGCCGGACACCATGATGGCGACGCGGTCACACACGGCCTCGGCCTCCTCCATGTAGTGCGTGGTGAGGATGGCTCCTCGCTGGCGGTTCTTGAAAGCAGCTCGTATGGCTCTCCTGCACAACAGAGACACGGGTCGTCAAGTGGAACAAGGAGATAATCTTTACCGAGGTCATTACACTGGAAGAGTAAATCAGAGAACTGGTGGATCTCTTGTTAAAATCCTGATCATTTATGTGAATTATAGTATTTTTATTCACTGCATTTCTCATCCTTTGTCAAAGCAAACATTTAAAACACTTAAAACTTATAAATGAATGTTTCCCGTTTGTTCACATTAATATTAATTGAGAAGTAAAACATGAATATTGTGGTTGGGACATTAGAATCTAGAAATACGAAGTAAAGAAGTTCTCATTCTAAGGTTAATCTGGTCTCACCACATGCGCTGCTTCGACTTGGGGTCCATCCCCGACGACGGCTCGTCCAGTAAAACGATCTGAGGATTCCCGATCATGCTCAAAGCAAAGCACAACTGGGAACAGGAAACCAGTGAAGGTAAAAACAGGAAGAAAGAAACAGCATTCAATGTGGGTCACTAGAAACAATGGGTTTCTTGTTTCTTAAAAATCTCTTTCTGTATTGTGTTGTCACAGGTTGGGGGTGAAGGAGTTTCTTCTTCATGAGTGAGGGGAGGATGGAGCAGGAGATGGACGGGGGGGGGGGGGCAGTGATGAAGACGGAGCTGAGGCTTATGGGGAGATGTGAGTTTAGGTCTCGTACAGTTCCACGCTGTGTTCTCACCTTCCTCTTGAGTCCTGCTGACAGGCTCTTGGCTTGTTTGTTCAAGTGGTCCTTCAGCTCCAGAGCATTCACCACCCTGACAACAACAGTCACACAACAACCGTCAGGAGCTTTAAACTCTGATTCTCAATAAGAAGTGTGTGGAGCTTGTGTGATCTGGATCTGGATCTGGAGGCTGACGTACCGTTTGATGATCCCCGGCACGTCCTGTCCCCTCAGGCCCTTGACGGCAGCGTAGATCTCCAGGTGCTCCTGCAGAGTGATCCTCGGCCACAGAGGGTTCACCTGGGGACAGTAGCCCACGTGCTCCAGAGGATTGTCCACGGGACGGAACTCAGTGCTGTAGTCCCCCATCAGCACCTGGACACAGGAGAACAGTCCATCAGTTAACCAGTAACTCTGTGACTCATTATTATGTATTAATATTTCTTCCCAGTACTTCACAGTATCTGTTCTGTACCTGGCCGGCAGTTGGGTCAGTGTCCCCTGACAACATGTGCATGATGGTGCTCTTTCCTGCTCCGTTGGGGCCCAACAGGCCAAGAACCTCCCCTGAAGGAACACAAGTGAAGCAGTAGATATTCAAGAAGCTTCTCCAGACTTCCACACAACCCCTCTGTGTTGTATACAGCAGAGTGATCCCCATGCACACCACCGCTCTACGTGCCACACCAACCTTTTCGAACGCAGAAGGAGACGTTCTTTGTGGCCAACTTCCTGGTCTTGTTGAGAGAAAACCCTTCTCTTCTGCCTTTGTACTGTTTCCTCAGGTTACTCACCACCACAGCTGGTTTCTAAGTAGAGACAGAGAAGAGACTCTAAATCAACTCGTCTTCAGTGATTAGTTTAGGATCACTACTGGTTCCTGTTCTCCAGCTCACCATGTAAGAACTATCACACTGTTTTAGTAGATTAATATTGAGACAGAAGAAGAGACACTCACCTCCTCACAGGACTGACAGGTGAGAGCCTCCTTCACTCGGGCCTTCTCCATCTGAACGTCCTCGTCCTCATTCTGACCTTCTTCTGGGTTCTTCTCCACTTTGGGCTTCGACTTGGACGAGATCCTGCGAAGGTTTGAATAAAAACTTCACGTTTCGCTTTTGGACAAACGATTGAGACGTCAAATAACCGGATATGAAAACTTTTCCTGAAAGCATCAGTGTTTAAAAATACTGCGGCTTCCTGTAAGTGGAGCCATGATCTGAAATCTGCTCCTCACCTGCAGTACTGATCATTCTTCATCGTCCTGCCTCCGTGACGGATCTCCAGCCAGCGGAGCAGGAAAAGCAGCAGGATGACCTGGAGATAAGGCTGAGCAACAAAAACACACACAGATTCAAGGCTGAACACACACCTGTGCATTGTGTTATCATGAAATGATTGTAAGTGAAAAACTTACAGCTACAACCGCAATGAGCAGGTTCTTCCACAAGAAGTTCTTCTCGTAGGGAAGAGGAAGGAACGTCGCCTGTAGATGGGGAGAAATTGATTGATTGAATTACAAAGGGACTGTTGGGCGTGGGCAGAGGTCGGAACTCCTCTGGCTGCTCTTCTAGTTGTATTTGTAAAGAGATTGTATTTTATATTTCTACTACACATTAAGATAAAAATGACAGAGAAAAACATTTGGTTCTTAAGCTTAAGTTCCACTTTTTTCCACCAGCGCTCTCGAACTCGGACATGTCACAGACAAACAAACCCGTGTAAAGAAGTGAGTATTCTTGCTGTGTTCATACCCTAGTGATGCAGTTGAGGCAGCCCATGAGAGGGTACAGAGGGTTGAAGAAGCACAGGATGTTGTGCAGGTTTCTGGTCAGTTCCAGGTTGCCGTTCACATACGACAACTGAACCAACGAGGCCGATACGACACACACCTGAGGCACAAGTCACCCACTTAGTGATAAAGACAACCGGCGTGTGACTCCAGTAATAACACTGGGTTGGTGAGGATAAGAAAATAAAGCTCACTCTGAATATCCACATCAACATATTTTCTATTTTTCATGTCTCACCATCATGGAGATGACAGAGAAGAAATCCCTGTTGCTCTGGACTCGGGCGAAGCCGAAAGAAGACACGTAGGTGAAGAGGATCATGGCCGGACCGAAGCCAACGATACACAGGACCTGGAGAGAGGAGAGGAGACGTGACTCCACAGGAACACGGTTTCTGTGCTGGTGAGCCGGTGTTGGGTGCCACAGTACGAACCACAGCCGTGAGGTTGCTGGAGGTGAGCAGGTTTCCAGTGTGGAAGGAGAAGAGGATGATGGTCATGAAGGACAGGATGAGGTAGTAGAAGGGGATGTCCACCGCCGCCTGGCCGCACCAGTACGCTGACGGTACCAGACCAGAGATTCGCAGAGTTGAGCGACACTTGATCTGAAGAGGTGTGAATAAAAGAGGAAACATTCTCCATATTCACACTCACTCAACCAGGAGTAACAGGACAAACACTTTCTATCTGCTCTACAACAGAGGATGGGCCTGACTTGGGGATTGTGCTGAGCCGGCGTCTGCACCAGGAAGAGAAGAACATGTGGAGCTTTAAATCCCGGACTGGACACGGAGTCAACACAGCTCATCTGAAACCAACTCACTTCTGTTCTGTGTTCAACGGACTGAAAACACGCAGCAGTTCTCTGAGCTGCAGTTCATGCTCCAGCAGAGGAGGAGGATTTAAAGTTGTTTTGTGCTACACACTTTGTGATTGGTCATGAAAACTAATTTGCAAATCAAAGTTGAAGATTTATCCTCTGATTTGAGTCATTAAATCTTGAATCCTGGTGTGACTGGGCTCTGAGGCACTAACATCTAGCTAACACCATACTAACTGTGAGTCTGTCTGAAGACCTTTGTTACACCTTCTCTCTCACCTCATGTTTCCTGCTGGGCTACGTCTCGGACTGTTCAGCAATATGCCACAAAAACAATGGTTAAAAGAGCTGAAGCTGACTGACGAATGTTAAATGTTAAAGACTTAAAAAGCTGTGGTAGAACAGAGTGGAGCGTTATCTGACACGTCACTATGTGTCCGAGCTGTGAGGAGCTCTACCAAACAAACCACTGGGGTTAACTGGTTACCTCTCGGTCTCGAGTGTGGTCCATTGCGAAATACGCAGGCATTCCAGCTGCCAGCATTCCCAGTATGATGGCCTCGATGTACACCAGAGCGTAGGACGTGGCATCGGGGATTTGCTGAGGGATGTGACAGGAGGAAAGTTTAATCTCTTCAGGTGACACAGGGAAACAGCAAAGATGAGATTCGTCTCCTAGCTGTTAAATCCTCACATAATCAAACGGCTTGGTCCAGGTTCGGATGGGCCTGGTTCCGTTCAGGCCCCGGAGGAGTGCGTTGCTCAGCACATTGACAGCCATGGGCAAGGAGTGGACTGTGGTGCTGTTGAACGCAACGCTGTATTTGAACCCCTGTTAACAGAAGGAAGATAAAGGGTCAGTGAGAGGGACATGGTGTGGGAGGGGTTAGCCCACATGTAATATCTGATAAACAGTAAATCCCATCTGTCCAACATTGAAGGGACCTTGTTGGATCCCGTCACGTTGATGGCGGCGCTGTGGGGAGCCGCGGACATGTAGTCACCGTGTTTCATCATTTCCACTTTTATGTTCTGAGACTCCAGGTTGTGGACGAAGTCAGAAATATCAGAGTCTGTTGACAGGAGAAAAATAACACACAGCTAAGTTCACCACAACTAGACTGAGGGGAGTGTATCAGGGTTTACAAGTTTATGTTTTCAGAATACATCAGACAATGTAAAACCAGCCTTCAAAATATCAGAGATCAGTTTGTTTCCTCCCGGGTCACAAAACAAGTCTGGACTCACCAGAGGAGTTCTGAACCAGGAGGCTGGTGGTGTATCTCCGAGGCAACTGGTTCCTCTTGAGGAGGTAAATGGGAAGAAACTGACGATCTGGTGAGTGGATCTGGATGTTTCCAGTGGCCAGAGACAGGACGAGCACCGCAGCAACAAACACCAGGAACAAGGCCAGACTGCAAAGAACAGGATGAAAGGAAGAGACAACAGGTCAAAAACACAGATTCCTCATGATCCTGCAGCAGAGTTTCTCTTAACTGCTACAGACTCTGAATCACTGTCCATCCTGACACTGGATCTGGTTTTCCTATAGTTTTTTGTGACTTAACACTCACGTGTAAATGAAGGCCTTCCTCTCTCTGTGCATGTTGAGCATGTGCAGCCAGGCCACGGTGCTGAACTGCTGCCGCCACAGAGCGTGACCCGACACAACATCCGACTTGTTGTCCGAGAACGTGAGCAGCCGCTGGTCTGTGTCGTCCAGAGAGGCGTTGGTGTCACAGTCGTCCTCGGCCTGCTCCCGATTAAACACACTGTAATCTGGACACATGAAACAAGTACACTGATAAACACTTGTTTTCATACATTTGGGTTTTTCAATGTATTAATATTCATCACTGCTTCTATATACCAGCTTGGTCCACTTCAGCCTCGGCCTCCAGACGAAGGAAAACATCCTCCAGTGTTGTCATGGAAACCCCATAGTTGATGATTCCCAGATTGGGTTGAGAGTCGAGCTCAGAGAACAAACCTATAAAAACACATCAATGGTTACTTGGTGCTGGTTCACTGCTGTGACAGTCAAAGCTGAGATGCAGTATTATTTTTGTACTAATATTTCTATGTAGTGAGATTGGACCTGAAAACGTGTCCATGCTCTCAAAGGGAAGAGTGAAGGTCAACTCTGCTTCATGTTGCTGGGACAACGTCGCCTTGGGAACCTTCTGCTTGACCAATGACGTGATGTTTTCAGCTTCACATCCCTCATTGACAGACATTCTGTGACAGGGGAAAAGCAGATTCATAATTAAAGCTCAAACTAAATAATCTATACATGCTATAAATGGTATAATAAACAAAAACATATTTTCACAAGACAACAACTTATTTTTCTTATTGCAGGATTTGTAGAAATATATAAGAGTATCTGTAAATCGGTTCATCGAAGGGCCATTCAGGTTTCCACCATGCAGAGATACAACAAGCTTCAGCAGGAAGATCTACATGCCTGAGATGATACCCAACCCCACACTTGATCTTCAGATACATGGAGGAGCCGACACACTTCAGTTGCCCCTGAGAGATCACAGCTTTGCGATCTGGAGAAAAAAGAAACAGCATCTGTGTTGAACCAGAACAACAGACAGGTGACTGTGGGACTGTGTTGGTTATGGAACAGAAATAGTTCACACCAGCGAGAATGTCTGCCTCGTCCATGTAGTGTGTGCTCAGGACCGTGACTCTGCCAGCTCGCCGGTTCTTCAGCAGCGACCACACCTGGTGTCTGGAGCACGGGTCCATGCCGGCCGTGGGCTCATCCAGGAGCAGGATCTGACATAAAAGAAAAGATCATGAGGCCGACAGCTCAGAATGAACCCAAGCTGATGGAGACAGAGAACTGAGACATGTCCACTTCGAGCTTACGGTACCTTGGGATCTCCGAGGATGGCGATGCCCACAGACAGCTTCCTCTTTTGGCCTCCACTCAGATTCTTGGCCTGAGCAGTCATGATCTTTTCCAAGTCCAGATCCTTCAGAACTTTGTTAACCTGTCAAAGAGAAAGAAATAAACACCAAGGATGAACAACCTGACGTTGAAGACTCATTATTACCAAATATAAGACAGAGGATCTTCGTCTCCCGTCACTTCACCTCTGCGTCGATGTCGGCAGGTCGGATCCCTTTGATCGCAGCGAATATCCTGAGGTGCTCCTCCACCGTCAGCACGTCAAAGATGATGTTGAACTGGGGGCAGATTCCCACCAGCTGCTTCATTTCGGACCCGTCTGCGATCTCTGCGACCGGGGACCCGTAGATGGTGGCCGAGCCGTTGGTGGGGGGGCAGATACCACACAGGATGTTCATGAGAGTGGACTTTCCAGCCCCGCTGTGTCCCAGTAGAGCCGTTATCTGGCCCTCGTAGATGTCAAACGTCAAACCTGGGGAGGGGATGTAAAGAAGGAGAAAGATGAAATCATAAAATCAATCAAGAAATATAAGCTACTATTACACAGAGCAGCTGAACAATATAATGACAGTCCACTGTAGGTGTAGGAAATGGGATCTGATGTAATGAGGTAAATTAGATGGGTCACTATCTAAACCATTTTGCTTATTATAAACAACCGTCACATCAAGGGCTGTTCTGAGCTGGTGAAAAGGAAAGTGTTCTCACCTCTCAGAGCCTCCACCACGTTGTCCTTCTCTTTATACACTTTATGGATGTTATTGATGCTGCCAGACATTGATCAAGCAAAACACAAAGCAGAACTAAGAGTTAGAGTCAATAGAAGCTCTCACGTCACAGGCAGGTCCCACAGGCTCCGTCTTCAGTGAGTGGAGTCGGGCACTGAACCAACAACATTTCCATCTTTAACTGAGCTCGACACCGTGTCTTGATTAAGGGACTGCATCCTTGGAAAGCTGCATTTGAAAACCGACTGAGTCACAGCGGCGGGACAAGGCCGTCGCACTTCAAGGGCTCCATGAAACACATCCTCCGTTTCCCAAGCAAACGAAAAATCCAACACGTGGATCCTTCACGACCAAACCTTCCACCCAGATACATAGCACGCTGCTGAAGAAGCACTTTTCAAATCAAACAGCGACCAAAGACCGACCAGAAATCTTCCACAGACCAGACGACAATTCGCAGCCTATCTTTATTATTATTACGATCGTTACGAAGGTCCCACCTTTGAAGGATGCAGCCCCTGAATTGAGACAGAGCAACAGGTTTCTTCCTTAAAGCCTTAATTTCTCTCATCAGGTGTTAATATGAAAGTGTTAATCCTGTGTGTTGTAGATTGTTATTTCAGACAAAGTTTGATAAACCTGGATTACAAATACCCTAAGTAACAATGGTGCTACAAAAAAATCATCTATGACCTTTGACAAAACTGTAGTAACCGTCGAGCTGTGTCACAAGCTGCATTTCTCAGAAGAACTTATTGTAACAGACTGTAAATATAAAATGTAACTTTAAATCCAGCTACGCAGGTTTTTTACCGAATGGCTTCTTTCCCTCTGAACTCAGGTGAAATAGGCTCGACAGCCTCGTCCACACCAGGAGCGCCGTTCACCTCCGCGTCGTAAACCGAGCTCACTTCAACGTAGCGCTTTGTGCGTTTGGACCAATAGGACGGTTTCAGGAAGTACACCAGGGACCTCCTGATTCCATACTCACCTGCATAACAGACACAATGTAAGTATCACACGTGATAATAGTATTCAAACAATGTTAAGATAAAGTGATCCCTCAGGTAAACTGAAGCCCAACAGTATTAAAGTTAACCTAATATTCAATGAATGTGTAGTTACCAGGCAGAACCTGGTCCAGGTAGACAGCCAGCAGAAGATAGAGGATGCAGTCCAGAACCAGCATGATCAGGGGCACGTACAGAGGATGAGGCCCGTTGGTCAAGGATGAAAACACAGCTCCGTCTCCCTGAGCCTCCAGGTAAACCACCTGACATGTGAACACACACACACATCACACCATGTTGCTTTGTCTTCACACTGCATACACTTTCTATTAATACATGTCATCAAGAAGCCAATCTAAGAGAAAGTAAAGTTAACATACGATAGGTAGGGAAATAACATCATCAAGCCAGATCCATTTATATTCATGGAGAAATGTCCAAACTAATAAGATATTTTATTGCACAACCTTTACACCAAGAAATCCAGAAAAGCAGCGTGGATGTGATGAGTGTTTGTCACCTGTGCGATGCCAATTGAAAAGGCGCTGGGGGAGAGCAGGCAGAGGAGCCACACCAACGGCTGAGGGAAGTCCTTCATCAGCACGGTGAAGAGCGACAGGCAGCCGAACACCACCGTCAGCATGGAGCCCACGGTGCTGGCAAACTTAGGCTTCTTAAATAACGGAGTCAGCATGAAGGAGAAAAAGATCTGTTGGATGGAAGAGAGGATGAGAGGAAAGAAAGAGAGCAGCGAGAGAAACAGGATCGACCCGACTCCTGTCAGTGTTTCACAATCTATGTCTTCAACAGAATGCAGGTAAATCAGCTGCACTTACAGATGATATTCCATAGAGGAAGATGAGGCCGAAAATGACTAAGAAGTCGCTGTTAGGGAACAGCGCCGTGTACGTAGCGATGATGGACATCAGGAAGGACATTGTGGTCACCAGAGCAGCGTACAGGAGGCCCCACGACAGCCTGTTGTACAGCAGCAACACACACGTTCAATCTGATTAGTTTCTGACGCTTGTGCATGAAAACAGAGACTGAATCTCTCCTTTTGTTTTCTTTACCAGAAGGCTGTGTTGTAGAGTCCCATCATGGTCATGGTGTCTTTGAGCCGGTGTTCCTTCTCAGCGGCCACGTTGACGATGAGGAAGGTGACGAAGGGTGTGAAGGCCAGGACCAGGTATATGGAGATGAGGGCGTGGGGGAACTTCTGCACCTCCACAGAACCCGGTTGACCCATCATGACCACCTTCAGCTCCATCTCACTCCCCACGGACCGCTTCGTCTGCATCTGTAAACAGAAACCAGACGATCATCTGGTGAAACTAAGGAAGGTCAGCGACTAATTATCATTATCAATGGACTGAAGGATATTTTCCATTAAATTATTAAATCTAGAAAATGTCAATGAGAAAAAGGATAAAGGAATCAGCAAATGTCTGGTGTCACTGCTTCGTGCACACAGAACATTTCCCTCTTTGAGGTCCAGCGGGTTAAGAGAACATCTCTTGCATGACTCACCTGGATGATGGCTGCGTCGATCAGAGACTGGAGGCGGATGAAGCCCGAGTACCAGTAGTTAGCTGCTCTGCAGTTCACTGAGCTGGTGAAACAGTTTGCTAGAAGAGGACAAGCACACACACACACAATGATATGTCAGTAGTTTTCAGCTCTTGCAGTTGTATCTTTCTTTGCATGTTTAAATAAGGTGGTATAATTCAGTGTTTCAATATGTTCCTGTGTTCCATCCCTCAGGAACAATCAGTATCAGCCAAATGATTTTCCACTGATTAAAAACAGTTTTGTTCGTCTGGCCTTTGGATCAGTGACGTAAGAACATTCACAGCCTTCCTTATCAAAGGTCTGATTAATTAAGTGCTGCAGAGATTATCTTTCTGGTAGGTTCCCACAACAGGTCAATAAAAAGAGAGTCACAATTTTACCAATAGATTCTGTGTAATCGCTGGGCAGAGGCAGCTGGTTGTACGGGAAGCGCAGTCTGTAAGATGTGGCAGAGCTGTCCATGAACACGACACCAACGTAGCTGGAAGGCTCGTACAGGCTGGCGTTCTCCAGCTCCTCCTCGCTAGCAAACATATCCAGATTATTCTGCAAGACTGAAAACACAAGGAGGAGGATGAACATCACAAACTTCTTCTGTCCTCTAGCCTGATCCATATAGATCGAGTGATTAGAACACAGGGTTGTCTTCTACTGTAGATGTGAACTTTAAGACCAAGATATATGTCTCAGACACGTACGCATCTGATGGGCCACTTCCTCCATGATGTGGGTGGTGATGTTGGTGATTGGTGTGTAGCCCAGGCCCTTGAAGAAGTGGTCCTCCCGCTCCAGCTCCATGGTGCTGATGCCTCCATAGTAAACGTGAGGATTGAGGGTACTGATGAGTATCAGCAGCCCCAAGAGTAGTAAAGGTAAAATCAATTCCTGTACAGAAAACATAAAATGGACCAGATGATGAGAAACCACACATGATTTGCTGTAATTCGTCACGGTAACACAAATTTGATACTAGGTCAGTATTACATACTGTAAAAAATTGCTTTCTAGTGCAAACTAATGCTCTATTCAGGGGCTAGAACTAACAGATCAGACCTCATAACAAAAGACAGGAGACATGTTTCTCTCCTTCAACCCATAAACAACAAGCTACAACTTGACTTTAAGCAACGCAGTAAATTGAAGCAATAAACTGGGACTCATTGCCTTGAGGTCTAGATTGTGTTCAGTAAAACAGGACTCAAGCCGCCAGTGGTTTGGCTCATCTGGGATTCTCTGTGTATGCAAAACTAAACTATCCCTTAGTAAACACTCTGCCTCCAAGGCAAATGAGGTGAAACCCACAAAGTGGAGTTTAAAGGACATGTGGTTAAGTAGGGATTCAGTAACCAGTAACAAACATGACGTACAGGAGGTATTATTCAAACCGTAGCTCAGGATAATCCCTGGACTTTGCTACATTATTTTATGGAGGTTTCTCTGTGCTACTCCTCAATCCAACTGTTGATACACAGAGACATTACAAATGCATCAGTGCAACTTGAAACCAAATGAATAATACATGGCCAAGAGAGTGTTTTAAAAAGGGAAAGAGGAAACATCAGTGTTGTTTATTTAATAAAATGGGCATCAAGATTCAATTGTAGTTTGTTTATGCACTGGAGCAGTCACAGGTTTACTGACGCTCAGCAAACAGAGTCATGACGGCACAAACACACCAAGTGTTTCAACAGTGGGGGAGGTTTCACTGGAATAACCACAGAGCTTTCTCAGAGATCTACACAGAATATGGACCGTGCCAGTGTGTGTGTGAGATGCAGAATTATGGTGTATCAGCAGCAAAAGAAACCACAAATCATCGACACGTATGTAGTTGTCAGTTCTAAAAAGTTTAAACTGTCAGAATAATAAAAGTACACACAAACTGTATGTAGTGAAGATATTCAAGTCTGTTCATTTAACCATTTAGATTATCTATATTAAGTTCTCATTTTACAGTTGCACAAACTGTTATCGACACACAAACAAAATGCTTACATGACATCATGTGTGTTACTGCCGCCGATTTCAAACTAATTGTGAAACATAAAGACAACAGTCACACACTGAACAGAACAAGCTCTCACACCAGGAAAGGTAAGCACCTGCAGACTCTGTTGTTTGGTCCTCCACTTGATGAGCAGATTCTTGTAGAGAAGACTTCTTGTTTGGTGCCAGACTCCAGCATCTCTTCTATACATGGGCTGCATACTTCCAGCATGCCTCATCTGAATGACGTGCGCACGAGAACTCTGCCTAATGCTGGCCTCCGCTGCAAGTCAAAGACACGCCAGGGGAAATGAAGAACAACTCTGAACAAGCTTAAACAAGTGTGGGGTTGAACGACTCATGATTTAGGTTTCTGTTTATCACCTGGTTCAAGCATCTCAACTATTATAGTGTGAGAGGAAACTGAATGTGTTAAAACAAGCTAATTGAATATATCAACCTGGGCTGTGAATGTGACCATTTACTAAAATGTTATAAACAAATACTACTTACAATGCAGATGGACATATATAATAATATTATTATTCTTTATTATATATTTCCATCTGCATTTGCTTGTTGGCCTGTCAGTCAGCAGCATTACACAGAGAACTACAGGAGGGATTTCCATGAGACTTGGTGGAAGGTTGTGTTTTGGGTCAGTGAAGAACTCATAAAGTGCAGACACAAGTTTTTCTTTCACTTTCTTTAACATTGCAAGACAGGGCGTTTATTTTACATGGATTTCACCAATTTCCCAAAGAATAATTCATGGATCTATGCTTGTGCACAATTGCAGAGAAATGACTGATTGAATTTAAACGGACTGTTGGGCCTTGCTCTCTTCTGAGTGTTATTCTTGTCATACAGAGTTACAGTTGCTGTCCTATACTGTATGTTCATTAGTAATATAATAACATAAATCCACACACTTCTATCATTGCTTGCATTGTGTCTCTACAGTAATGGGACCCTGGAGAGCTTCATGTAAACACCACAGTAAAAGCAGAACAAGCTCACAGATGAGTATGACTTAGAAAACCCACTTAGTCAGTTGGATGCACGAGTTCAGTCTCTCCATTTGTATTAATTAATATCCAATAATCTGCATAAACTGGATGTTGACACCTGAACAGCTCGGGAAGGAAACAGGCTGCAGCGTCTCCCATTAGGACCAGTGGAGCAGCCACGAGTTCAGGGCAGCTCCCAGTGATGTGATGCATGTTGCATGTTCGTTGCTTTGTCTCTAGTTAAAAGCGATGCTAACCTAGCTTAGCTGTCAGGTTGTGGCAGGTTGTCACGAACAGAAAGCTGACGCTAGCCGAGGCTAACCTGCTGCGTGCTATGTGTTCGCCCGGCTCTTTGAATTAAAAACCCTTTGTGTCGCTTTGTTCTGACGTCGGCTCGGAATTAGAAAATGAGTTTTCAGCTGAAAAGTCGCAAAATGAGCCGCAAGGAATCAGAAAAGTTTCTCTGCAGCTAACGCGCTGCCCACTGTCTGCGCATCAGGGATCATGCTAGCAGGCTGCAGCAACATGAGAATACAAACACATGCACAGAGGAAAGTAGATATTTCATGTACTCACGGATGTAAAACATTAAGACATATCCTTCCCGCACGTGCGACTCGTCAGTCTCATCTTCAAATGTCGTTTAAAGTCTCGTAAACCTGCAGCATCGGTTTGTTTCTAGCGTCGCTACTTCCTGCTGTCAAACACAGAGGGTGGCGCTGACCAATCACCGGCCTCCGTTTCTTCTTCTACGGTGTTTCACGGCAGTCGGCCTCCCTTATATAGCAATAGACCGCCCCTCTGGTTGAAGTTGGTCATTACAGTCTTGTAATTAATCTGGTTATTAAAAAACAACAAATGAAACATTTTATTTTTACAATGAAGTTTTGAGTTCATCCAAACATTTTAGGGAGGGTTTGCATTTATTAATTATTTCAATGATATCTAGATGTGTCATTATTACTTATCTATAAAAAGCTTAATCTATGTGCGGGTCAAAAACAAAGCCCATTGCGACTCATGAATCTTCTGGAGTCGTCATGAGGAGGTCTTTATACTCTTCTCCTTTTGAAGCTGTGGAGGCATAGCTTTATTATTATTATCACATTAAATGATGTAAAATTAAGATTTAAAATGAGGTGAGGTTGGTTCTAAGAGTGATTTTCAGTCAGTGCTAGTTCCAAGATGTCGCTACTCACTCAAACTGGAAATAATGTTGGAATAAAAACCTTTAAAGCTTCATGATGCTGCTTTTCCACTGGAGGAGAATCTACTGTTCTCTTTTGGAGATAATCATAGATTTTCAGGAACAGACTTTGGACAAAGTATTTATTTCAGTCTTAAACATTTATAACAACTTAAGGCAACATCGGTTAAAAAAACAACATTGTTATCTCAATATATTTTTACATAAAGCAGTTTGTATGTAAGTGTGTGTCAAACTGTGGGAAATCAGATGATTTTGACAACCTTGAAGCAACAGCGAGGTAAAAACTGGGGCTTATAGAACATGTCTATGTTGGTGTGCACCGGGGAAAACCCACATTCGATCTCAAAGTGGTGATGCCGGCGGGCGGGAGAGGGAAGCTTCTGGGACGTCCCTGAATTGAAGGAAGCTGTGAAGAAGGGAGGGAACAGGGAGCTGCTGGACGGCACTGGTCCTCATCAGTCGATCTGGTCCTAGCACTGCCCTGAGCTTCAGCCGGCAGATATGAGAAAGATGGGGAATGGAATCTGGAGGAAGGAAAGACAATAAAAATAGTTACTATATAAAGTTTACTACGGAATAGAAGCAAATTGTAAGTGTATATTTTGTGATTGTACCAAAATCTGGAAATGGTTCCCAGGTCTTTTCCACTTTTCTTTGAAACAGGATTTGTTTTAAAGGAGCAGACAAAGTTGACCAGTTGACAAACTGCAGGAAGTAGTTCAACGCATCACTGTCTGCATGTTCCAACCTACAAAGGAACACCGGTCAAGAACCTCCCTCTGATAACTGTCCATAAACGTGTCAGAGTGAGTGGAGAACCTTACATGTGTGGTTGAAGCAGTAGAGAAGGTTCCAGTCCCGCCTTCAGAAGCAGGGGAAGCCAGCAGGCAGCAAAACGTACTTGGTTGAGTGCCACACAGATCAGCTCCCTCAGTTCCTGCAGCGTTAACACAGTTTTCCCAGGATGATGCGACACAGAACAGTGTCGGGTCAAAGTGTCGGGTCGAGGGATCAATCTGTGCTCCAGAATCAGCTCCAGCAGGTCGGTTTTATCTGTGGCCAAGGCAGGAAGCCAGGTCTCCTCAGCCAAACGGACTCCAGCAGCTACCAGCAACCTCACACATTCACTGAAAGAGATTTAATCATGATCAACGGGTTTAACATCTGTTTTATTTTTATTTGAGTGAGTTGGTTCAATCTGCTGCTTTACAAACCTGTATGGTTGGGTGGATGAATGGCACAAGGCGAAGGAGAGTGGGGAAGAGAGGCCCAGGCTTCGTGTGCAGTCTTGGGCATTTGGACTATAACCTTCCCTTAAGAGCAGCTCCACACACCTGTTCTGATGGCTGTGGATCGCTACGTACAATGGACTTACCATGTTATCGTCACGGTCACACACACGATCCGTAACAGCAATCAGCCGCCTGAGGACACTGGATCAACAGAATTACAAAGGTTAAAAAAAACATGGATACAGTTATATGATACAGTATCATCATACAACGGTAGAATGTGTTTTAGAATCAGAAAATATAAACGACAGCAATGAGACGAAATTGTTCAAAAGCTTTGAAAACTGATTCATCTCAGTTATTTATTAAAAAACATGTCAAACATTCTTTGGTTGCAGCTTCTCAATAATGATTATTTGCTTCTCTTCTCTTTGTGTTTTATCACTGAATATCTTAGACAATACTGAAGCTGTCAAATCAATAAAGAGAAGAATCATTAGTTGACTCTATAAAGACAATAATCACTCATCTCAGTTCACAACCCAGTGATGCTGCTTCTTGTTCAGGGGTTTTACTCTAATACACTGACCAACAACACATCAATTAGGGGTTAGGGTTAGTGCAGTACCCGATATGACCAAACTCAGCAGCAGCATGAATGGGAAGCTGGGGCCAGTTACTACTGCAGTCTTTGTTAGGATCGGCCCCATGGTCCAACAACAGGTCCACACATGCCTGGTGGCCCTCCTGAGAGGCGATCAGCAGGGGTGTGGCCAGATCGGCTGCCTGGATGTTCACATTGGCACCTAAAGTAAAAAAACTAACAAATCAAACACAATTCTGATTGATTTTATTTTATTTTATTGCTGATTTAAGAGATAAGGGGCAGAGACAGCAGCTGTCAATTGCTACATATTGAAGCAATGAATAAATGAGTACACGTACGAAGGCCTGAGGAATAAACAACTATTTACCTGCATTGATGAGGATTTCAAGGCATTCCTGCTTTCCATACTGAGCAGCCACAAACAGAGGCGAGATATTGTGGTCGTCTAGCGCCTCCAGGTGGCAGACATTAACCAGAATGCGCACAATATCACCGTGACCCTTGGGGAGTAAAGCTTTATGTTCATTACTAGTTCAGATACAACACACAGAGTTGAGTGTGTGCGTGTGATTTTAACAATAACCTTGAAAACAGCTTGATGAAGGCAGGTCCAGCACGACGGCGTGTGTGTCCTGTTGACTTCTGCACCTTTACGAACCAGCAGCTCCACCACCTCCTTGTGTCCGCCGTCTACGGCTGAAGGAAATCAGAAGCTGATAAATACTAGAGATAGAATGAATCCAAGAGAGTTTAACATTACCAACCCAAAGATAAAATAAAAACCCATCAATTCACATCAGTTTGATACAAATGTTGTACCTGCATACAGAGGACAGGACGAGTCGTTCGTTAGCTGGTTGATGTCGGTGTGTGCTTTGAGGAGGAGTCGGACCACTGCCAGGTGTCCACGCTGTGCTGCCAGGTAACAAGCAGATTCCCCCTCGTGGGTCAGAGAGTTCACATACTGAGCACGGCAGCCACGTGAGGAGCCTCCTGCTTCCACAGAGAAGGAATCAGTTCAACAGTCGTTTCTCAACTTTAAGGCAAATTCATCAACTAGCACTGAAAGGAGAGAGGGAGTCATTGTTTAGTCGATTATTTTGATGGCTGATTACTAGCTTTCCTCTGTTTTATACAAGTGTAAATTGAAATTCTGCACAGTTGGTCCAATTTAGAGACAGGTCCAAAAAGAATAGTTAAGTTAAAAGAAATCCAAACCTTCTCCGGCACTACAGCTTCTAGAATTTCAGGATTTGGTGCATTTCTCTGTTTTATTTCTTTTAGAATCAGTGCATCTAGGTTTTGAACAGCTGTTATGAAGAAAATTAGCTATTTTAGTCAGCAATCCCAGATTCTGAACAGTAGTTTGTGCAGCTTCTCATTCATCCAGGTCCTGATATATATCTGAGGACCTGGAGACACCACCTGGGTGAGAGGTGACACGTCCGTTACCTCTATAACGATACAACTCCTGCAATGGATGTGTGTTTCTTTCAGATCACCTCCTACCAGGAGAAGATAACCCCCCCCTCCCCCCTCCTCCCCTGGTATCAGGCCCTTGTCTCACCGCCGGCCGCAGACAGCACCTCCTGCACACACCCGGCCCTCCCGGCGGCTGCAGACAGCACCTCCTGCACACACCCGGCCCTCCCGCCGGCTGCAGACAGCACCTCCTGCACACACCCGGCCCTCCCGGCGGCTGCAGACAGCACCTCCTGCACACACCCGGCCCTCCCGGCGGCTGCAGACAGCACCTCCTGCACACACCCGGCCCTCCCGGCGGCTGCAGACAGCACCTCCTGCACACACCCGGCCCTCCCGGCGGCTGCAGCCTCGTGCAGGGCGACCCAGCCGCGGTTGTCCCGACAGTCCAGGCTGTGGCCGCCGCGGATCAGCCGCCTCAGCCGCTGCCTGCAGCCGGACCGGGCCGCGGCCGCGACACCGGACACGGTGTCTCCGTAGCACTCCGTGAAGTCCATCGCCTGCCACAGGGACAGCAGTTAGGAGACATCAGAACCAACTAAATGTCTTCATGCGTCAGGATTCACATGAATAACAAAGCTGCGGAGCTTTAATACACATCTGCTAAACTCCCCGAGTCCTTTGAGTTGTACTTTCTGTGACACTTTGACAGTTTAACGAGGATAAAAGCTGATTTCCTTACTCAGTGTCGTCAACTGTCATTTCGGGAGTCGCCGCTTACTGACGTCACACCACAACAACGCGTCACCAGGCGCAGCGACGCGGCTGCGGCAGTGATCCGACGCGTAGATTTAGCGTTAGCAGCTAATTCCCGTTAAAATCAGCTGCTCGGTTATTACCGATATCTACGATACGAGTGAGATCAACTGTCTTTTTAATGAGTTTGAAGAAATGCGAAGGAGACAATTCATAAACCTGAGGGACACGAGCTGAACGCGGCGGGTTGAAGGTAAATGTGACCGTTAGCACATCTGCTGCTTGATGACCCAGTGACAGGAGCTCAGAGGTTATTATTAATATTTAACTGTTCATCTCGACATCAAACAGAACCTATGAGAAGTGTAAGAGGCTGTTTTTCACATAATGCAGCAAATATAAAAGGTCCAAATGAAAAATCCAGATTCTAGACAAGTCGTTAGATTTCATTGTGTCAGATAAATCTGTAATGTTTGGGCTGAAGGTTCATCCTCCTACTTTCTCTTCTGTCCTGACTTCATGCAGCCTGGTCTCCTCATTCTTCTTGTTCACCCTTGTCTCCTACCTTGTCTCCTACCTTGTCTCCTACCTTGTCTCCTGGTAGGTTACCGTCCCTGTGGCCTCAGCAGCATCATGGTGGACATCTCAGTGAAGAGCGGAGCTGCCTGGGTTTGTTCTCCGGGACATCACCTGGCTGATGTCCTGCTTCCTGTGCACGTCCGTGATGGAGAGGAGGAGCTGGGTCCGTCCCAGGGAGACGAGACAAACCGGTAAGAAGTATTCAGCTGGACTTAGTGTCGTAAGGTCAAATCACGCTGTAAGAAGTGATGCTTGAGGAGTTGTGTGTGTGTGTGTCACCACCTGATGACTGATCTGAATGCACATACACACTCATGTCTCTCTGGTGCAGTCCTGTGCTGCTGGAGCAGACAGAGGAAGGGTCTCCCTGTGTCCTGACAGTCTGCTGCAGCTCCTCTGCTGCCATCAGCCGCCTGCTGGTCGTCAGCGAGGCTCGGACCATGGAGCTGTACAACCAGACAGGAGAATACTGTGGGACGGTTCGGGGGGAGAGGGACGAGAGCGTCCAGCAAGACAAGTGTGTTGAATACAGTCGAGATACCATAAGAGAATATACAGATAAATGTCTGATAAATTCTTGTTCTGATAAATGTCTGGAGTGTTTGAGCAGCTTCTCTTCTACTTTCTTCTTGCAGTGAAGACAGAGGACCTTTCTACAGGAAGCAGCTGATCCTGGATCTCCCATCTTCTGCTTGTGAAGTGAAGGTGAGCTACACTCAGGCTCACAAACAGAACATCATCATGTGTCATGTAAACTGTTTTAATGGCGACTCCACATGCAAGCGCCTTGGACCCAACAGCTTTTCATCCCGTTACAATGATAACTACATATGACTGAGCTCAGTTGAATCATCTGTCTCTGTCTCCTAGCTGCTGTCCCTGGCCGGTAGAAGCAGTGTCTTGGTGTGTCGAGTCTTCGTGGGTCTTCAGCAGCTGCAGCCCGGCCCGGCCCGTGGCCCTGGCATTAACATGGAGCAGGTGCAGTGTCTGGTTGAAGAGATGGGAACGAGCCTCTCACCTGGAGCCCAGAACCTCATGGAAATGGTCCATTTCCAACAAAAGGTGGATGTAAAGGAGCAGTGAACATATTTCTATTAAAACTCAAGAGGTGATCAGAGGAAATACAACATTAACTTAAGTTAAAGACTAAACCAACAGTGTGTGTCTCATTCCAGAACCAGACCAGCTCTCTGGGTGGTTTCCTGCCTCTCCTGATGGGTGGTGGAGCTTTGTCTGTCCTGGCTCGAGGAGCAAACACCTCCCCAGCAGCCTTCAGCAACCAAAACCAGTCTGCAGGATCCACGGTATCAGTCTTATCCGTGCTGTTGTTTGCTCTTATGCCACAGCAGATTGGTCCCTCTGTCACTGCTCAAACATGTTTCTATGTTTAGCCTCCACTGGGCTTCATCAGCCCTGCAGACGGAACTCCGGTGTCTGAGAACGGAGCGATGTCCACCGGCTCCACCTCCTCTCCAGACTCCGTACTGTCTGACATCAACACTGAGAACTCAGGTAAAAGAGAAGTAAGACTGTGCAAGGAAATCCACAGGGAGTAGACCTGTCTCCGATGTGGAGGTACATTGTTTCTGACTTGATCTGAATGCAGAATAGAATTTCAGTTTGTGATGAGATGAAAAAGTGAGATGATTCACAGCTTAGTCCCTTTCAACAAACCAGTTTTCAGTGTGGATAAAATCCTCTCCTGTCTTTTAGCCGGCGGTGATAACAGGAGCCTGGTGAACCACGCCCACCTGGCAGAGATGATGTCACAGTTCCTGAAAGGTCAACATGGACAGGCGTTGAACTCGGGCCCCGAGTTCCTGCCCGTGCTCCAGAGCGTCTGCGGTCAGGTGACGCAGCTGAGACTGGATGGTGCTGCCGCGGAGAAGGAGAGGCAGATGAGGAACGGCACCTGGTGAGAGGATTTCACTGAGTCGCTCCTGACGATGAGTTTCAACAATATTTCACTTTTAGTTTGTGTGGATCATGTTTTTTTGTTTTAATATCATCTTGCTGCTGCTGCTCAGAGTAACTATGAATTCATCCTGACTTCTCTCACACTCCTCTAACATCGAACCCATGTCCAGGTAGTAGCTCCATGTTGATGATCTAGCTCCACCTTGTGTCAGAAAGATGTTGGTGCTCGGATACTGTAGCTAAACACTCACATGACAGCAAATGTCAGAAATGCTGTGATCGATTTTTAGATCACAAAACCTTTTTGAATTTAGTTTCATCAAGTCAGACTCATTTTTGACTCTACTTCTTGTTTTGAGGACTTTTAAAGTGACAACACTGTGACTCTCAAACTCCTCAATCTGGATTAAGACCCAGTTCAGCATCGTGTGAAATCAATTTGAAAATAATCACTGAAGTTGTCATACTGTTGTCTGGTACCCATTGTGGTTAGTGAACGAGAGACTACACAGAATGATCCGGGCTGGGTCAGTGCTTGTCCACCACGCAGGACGGACACTGAGACAATAGGTTCATTTATTAGCACTGAATGTGTGAATCGACCGCTACACACCGCACCAAAGAATAAATTACAGATTTAGCTGATACTGATGAAAAGGCTCAGAATGAGCTCACTTGATTTACAGCTGATCTTAGCTTGAAAAGTGAAAAATGTCTTTTTGAAGCGGAGCCACGAGTTTGATAAATGAGGCTCTTTGTCAGAGCAGCACATGTGGGCTGAGAGTCAGCGGAGTCTGACTCCACAGAGCAGAGAGGACAGCGGCTCAGCGGTACGTCTTCACCACAACACATCCGTCATCTTGTCAACCGCGGACATATTTACAGTTTGATACTAGAACAGAAGGAAAGCTAATCTCTTCCATGAGAAAAGGTTTGGCAGCACAAAGTGGAACTTGAGTGTTGTTTGTTTCAAAGCTGCTGATAACACTTTTTTCTGACTTTATAATAATCTCAGTATCCTTTTGAAAATGTTTCAGTTTCCCACATTTGCCAGAATAACTTTGACAAATGCACGAGGTTGGATTTAGTTGTTCGTTCAGCTTGTATGGAAAGATAGTGCAAAATGTCTGGAAATGTTTGAGGAGCTGGAAGAAGAGATGTTTTGTGAATCCTGTTTTTGAACTTTCCCTCCTGGTGGTGAGGATCACACGTTAGCTCAGCTGTCTGAGTTTCATGAGGAGGACGGATGCTGAAGGATTTTGAGGTTAAAGGAGGAAGATGCTCGTCACTCGCTGGGTGGTTGACTTAGTGCTGGTGCTTATATCTGAGTTTTGGTCTCTGATGTGTTCGTGTTCATGAATCTGTCGTTGCTCACCTTTCTATCATCTCCTAAATGTTCTCTTCTCTTTTTTAACACCAATATCGAGTCACATAGTCAATTTATTATCACCGTTACCAAGTGGCAGCTGGTGTTAACAGCTTCTGAGAAAGGCAGCAGAAACTGACGCTCCTGTTCAGACAAGGTTTTCTGTGGATGTATGAACTGAGGTTATCAAACTGATATCTGATGATTATTAATGATTCAAGCATTTGTCTTTGTCTTATCTTGAACACGTCACTTTATATTTATTTTAGTTTAGATCCATGATTTTTGTGCCTCGTTTTGGAACTGAACTCTTTCTCTGAAGACACTTTCCTTTAAAATCAATGTTATCCTGTTGTCCCCCCCCCCGCTCCACAGGGAGTTGGACTCAGCCATGGAGCGGCGTCTAGAGGAGATGGAGCAGAGGCTGAAGGAGCACGTGGACCGTCGCCTGGACGCTCTGGAGCAGAAGTTGGAGAAGGCCCTGCTGAGCGCCCTGCCGCTGGGGGCTCTGAACCAGGGAGGAATGAGCAGCTCAGCAGGAGGAGCAGCGTCCAGCGGCCCGGTGGAGCCGAGCGCTCCGCCCCCGGCCACGCACTGAGCTCAGAGCTGCTAACAGACTAACCTATCATGTGACCTGGGGCCTCGCTGCCCCTGCTGCTCCTCAGACCAGACCCTAGTGTCAGCGGGGGGGGGGGGCAGAGCAGGAAGCAGGCAGGCACTAACAAAGACACAGTTAAAGGTTCAAATGAGAAATATGAACAACATTAACTCAATAACTGTAATAATCTGCTGAAGGTCAAACCAGTTTCTCAGTAGATGAAAGAAACCATCACCACCACTAAAGATCTCATGTCTGTGACGGTTTCTCTGTCTTTTATCTGTAGTTAAGTGAATGTCCTCAATGCACCGATTGTCTCATCAGCTTGTGATGTTGTTATAGTTTCAACTTCAGAAACAAAGAAGTTCCAGCTCCAGAAATCCGATATTTAGTTTAGTAGCAAAACAGAAAATAAAGTAGAACTGGGAGGAAACGTTCAGTCAGAGGAACGTGAGGAGCAGGTTTCATTGCAGTGGTGTTTGATGCTCGGCAGTTCTAACACAATAAGGATCACAACACTCACCTTCACAGTATAAACTAACTGCACTGATCTGTTTCGGTTCGTCGGGTCTGAATTGTTCAGTCCAGTTTGAAAACCGAATAACTAAAGAGTGTATTAAAGAGGCTGTAACTGATTAAGGTGTTATTTTAATATGACACTGTAATGTTTTAATGTCTGTAACATAAAGCTTATCTTGCAATGTAAACTTTAAAATGACTTGACCTGTGACATGGATGATTTTAATAACTGTACTAATGTAAATAGCAAATAAAAATATATTTATACAGATAAATGTACTCTTATTGTTTAGTAACTGTTTATTCCACCGTACTGTTGCACAGAAGTGAATTTCAACAGTAAGTATTTTGCAGAAGGAACAGACACATTTTGAATAACTGGTAACTAATCAGAAAAATCCTTTGGCCTCGATTTGACTGAAGCATGAGTCAGAAAATGCATTTAAAGTTGACAAAGCTAGTTTATTGATATTTTTTGAAGGTAACAATGACAGAGGAAAATGTTGCTCATGAGTTTCCCGTAAGCGAAAATCAACGAAGCTGATGTTTCCTCCAGGGCCTTCCAGGAACGCTGAGTCACACATGGGTTCGAACCACCGAGGTCACAGGCTCCTCAAGTGGAGAGAGAGTCCGGACTGAAGATATCTGAGGAGGATCCTGCTGGAAGACCTCGTCCCAACATGTGGTCAGTCATCACAAATGAAGTGGGTCAGACACCCGTGAGGAGGACAGCAAATTATAAACTGATGTGCGGATGTTTTGTCAGAAATGTGGAGTCAGCAGCAGAGTCGTGGAAGAAAATGTGCTTCGTGAAACAGGAGAAACTGGGTCACTGCTTCATCCTGTGAGGTCGGAGAGGAAAACTGAACTTCTCCAGCTGGGAAATGTCATCCCAGCTGGAATTTAGGAATGAAACGATGGAATTCAACAGTGTACCCCCCCCCCCCCCCTTCACCTTTCAACCACATCATTTCAGCCATGTCTGCACTTCTGTTCCTGCATATTAGTTCAGAAACATTACAAAATCTACACAAAGTTAAGGAGAGTCTCCCAACTACTTATTAAAAGTCTTTAGAAATGTATGACAGCGATTATCATAATGACTATTTGAGAGAATAATTTGGTGGCTTGTGCAGACAAATCAATAATTAGAATAAAAACCAGTAGAAATAATTGCTCAGTCAACAATGTAAGCAGAAGGTCGTCTCTAATTGTCTCATATCACACAATCTCTCTTTGGCAGATGCAGCTGCCTAGTTTCCATTTATTGGAAGGACGTCTCGTCCAAGTTGGTGTAAAAGCTGAGATTGAAAGTTCATTGTTGACATTGGAAACAGCCGTCGACTGTTCGATCTCAAAGTAGAATTAAAAAGATTGATCTGAGGGAACCAACTTTAACCAGGCTGCACAAATTAGTGATTTAATTCAAGTAGCGACAGGACAAACATGGGAGACGCCAGTCTTCTGTTTCGAGCCGTCCTCGGGCCTGTCCTCACCCAGACCTCAGGATTCATTCATTTGACTTGTGGAACTTGTTTTGACCAGATTAAAAAAAGATGAGGAGTTTAATTCTAATGTTTCCACAGTAGATGCTCGTTTATCTTATAATATGGACATTTAGACACACAACTGCTGAACCAGAACGAACTGAACTACAACAAGAAGACGTAAGAATCTCAAAAGAGGGACAGTAGATATAAAAGTAGATGAATTTAGTTTATAGATGTTCTCTGTGTTAAACATGGTGCTGGCTTACATCAGTTGACCTGCAGCAGGAACCTGCTCAGAGCTCACATCACTCAGCGTTACACAACACCTCTGCTCCAGTGGGCCACACACACACACACACACACACACACACACACACACAGGGCCAGCAGATTGAGTCATGCAGTGTTGAACTCAGTGTTTCACTCACAGAACAAGATGTTTGAGCGATGATGATGATGATGATGATGATGATGATGATGATGATTTCTCAACTTGTTTTCTCCGTCTCCTTGTGAACACAACTTGGCGTCCGGCGGCGTTCAGGGATTCAGTTTCCTGTATAATATCTTTAATGGAGATATTATACTCAGAAGTAATGGTTCACTCATGTGGTTTCATTTGTAGATTTATAGTTGCAGCATCTTTAAAACCTGCTTGTTTTGATTTGATCAAGTTATTGAGTCTAAAGTTCACTCGACTCCTCTTCAGCTGTTAAATCCATTTCTACAGCAGGTTCAGCAGCCAGTTTACTAACTTCACAACAAAAGTGAAATATGTTGTGAATACAAGGAATTGAAATTGTATTTTAGTGGAAAGATTAACTTTAGAGAAGAGTAGTGATTAAGTGATGATGCAGAAAAAGAGGTTCAAGAAACCTCAACATGTCCTCAGAAGCTCCAGGATCTATAACGGCTCCTTGAGGAACTCCTTCCTGTGAATTATGAGTTTCATTCTTTTAGGAGGAGTTTTAATTGTTATTAATCAAAACATTTTAACATAGAAATGAGAAAACATGTTTAGAGAATATTCAAGTTAGTACAAAACTCAGTTGATCAAACTCTGGACTGACACTTCAACACTGTTAATAAAGACAACACCTTAAAAAAATGTATTTATTCCCTTTTTAGAAAAAATTGTCAACAAACACGTAGAAACAAAAATACTATTAAAAAAATATTCCCTCAAGAACAAACAGAACTACGGTGACCTGCAATAACTGCTCAGTCGTGAGATTGTGTTAGTGGAACAAAACGGTCTGTGATGGTGGAAAGTAGACGGAGGATTAGAGGAAGAAGTCAAACCACGTTGAGAAGAACGTTCAGCTCCGGGGTCGTGAGGTCGGACCTGTGAAGACGTGTGACGGCACTGAAGAGAAGTCGTAGTACTAATAACTACAAGTTCTTAAACACAGCAGGTGTGGCCCTGATAGGTTGCTTGGTTTTTCAAAGTGTTCCTGATTGGTTGAAAAACACTGAGAAGCAGCTCGAGCTGTGGAGTTGTTTGTCTGAGGTCAAGGTTCGATCTCCTCGGGGACGATGGTGAGCAGCACGTCCTCGTTGCCTCGCCTCACCACCGCCCGCAGCGTGTCGTCCCTCTTTATGGCGGCGCTGACATCGCTGGCCGAGGAGACGCGCTCGCCGTTGATGCTGATGATGACGTCACTCTCCTGCAGGCCAGCACTGAGGGCGAGAGAGAACGTCAAGGTTAATTAATATCAAATAATCAATAAGAACAACAGGATTGATCCTTTAAATACGGATCTGTGAACTTCTAGAACATCGTACAAAGGCTGGTAAGGATATTGATTCATGTTGGGAAATCAGTGTTATTATCATGACTAAGTCTTTGATCTGGTCTCATAAACCACCTCTTTCTATGTGAATGAATCAAACCTTCCACATGTGCTGGGGCACTAGTGCATGTGGCTTCCATTAGTTACACTGTTCATCCTCCGGGGTCGCGAGGGGCTGATGGAGACGAGCACAGCTGACTTCCTGGACACCAGTCTGACAAAGAGCCACTACTTTATATTGTGGGCTGCAAATATGGAGCATTGTGTATTTTGATGCTTATCTGAATCTCATCATTTTACCAACTCCTCAGAACCCATCGTTTGTGTTCTCACTTCTAGAGGTTTGACTTTCTGGGCTGGGGGAGATGAGGCCAGAGAGGAATCCGGATCTGCTCTGACTGGCGCAGCTTGTCCTCTGGAGGAGTCTGACAGGGTGGGACACTTTCTGATTCTGTCTTCACTGCCAGCTTTTCAGCAGCAGCAACCTGGAGTGAACATTCTGTATCCTTCTCACACAGAAAGTTCGAACCTGACTAATGTCCGTTCAGCAGGACCAGACCTTGGCCCTGACTCCTCCCTGTGCTCCACGTAAACCACCAGACAACATGTAAACAGACTCTTTCTGCTGTTTCCTCAGGTGCAAGCTGTTGGTGGTTGGACTTCAACAAGCTTTTCATTAAAGTGACCACCAAACTTTCCAGGGTAAAAGATATTCTGCAGGAGTGAGACTCCAAACACTTCTCTGAATTCTCACGCACACTGTGAGAAGCCTCGTTACTGAATAAGTGAAACATGTCTCAGATCAAACTCAGGATCTTTGAACCTGTTAGTAAAACACAGTTTGTCAGTTTGTGGTACTGGCAGCTACGTAACGTGGGAGTAGGTGACGAGCCACTCACGCCTCCGCTGGAGTCCTGCTGATGACCTCGATGACATAAGCCCCGGAGGTGACGTCTGGGAAGTCCGAATGTCTCTCCTTCAGCTCGTTGGCCAACCTGAGGGAAGACGAGGAGGGAAACAACAGAAACATGAGCTTTGAGACAAACTCTCCTCCAAACACAAGGTTTGAATTGAGCTGGAAGGCAGGATGCACCGTGATCAGAGACCACTGCATTCATCAGCTATGGTGTCAGTGATCAGAGCTTATTTAAATATCGTTAAGCTTCGAGTGAACTTGTATGTTTTCCTCGTGCATTTCTGAGTTTTCTTCCCACAAAGACATTCAGCCTAAGTTAATGGGTTAATGTGTGACTGGTTGTTTTCCTCGGAGACTGGTGACCTGACCAGGGTGGACCCGGCCTCTCGCCCGTGGGACGTCAGAGGCTGGGGGGGGGTTTTCTGACCTGACGGACGAGGGCTGGGCGGATTCACATTCCTGTTCAAACTGCTCATCTGAAGCTGAGCTCACTTTTCAATACGATCACCACCCTTCGTTATGAACGTCCGGATTGAGACACGCCCGTTTAAAGGATGTGGGGAGATTGATCAGACTTATTCACCTCACTAGTAAATACAATGATTAGGTTAATGAAACAATAATGTTGTTTCATCCTCTCTACATGTGTGAAGATTGGAGTCTGACTCTTTAGTGGATGTGCTACCATGCGGTTCACAAGCAGTGTTTAAATAAAGTATTATCTAGAGCAGGAGAAGAACTTACGCTGGAGTGAGAGTCATCATTTTAACACCAATGTATTTCTTCTTTGTGTAAGTTTTACCTGGAGAACGGAGAGAAACACGGTGGTTAGTTTCCTCATTGTTCATTTTGAATGAATAATCTTCTTTTACTATAGGAATCAAGTCCAGAAAAACATCTCTGTCAGGTATCATCAACATTAACAACTTAATAAAAGTGTTTTATAGATATTTAATAAAATGTCTGACAATAAAAATGGAAAACAATCCTCTAACCTCTGTAATGATGCTGAGTAAACAGACAATAAAACACACACATGCTGTTAATATATCTTTGGCTCCGCAGAGGAAATTCAGATTCATAATCTGATCTTAAATAGGCAGTTTTACAAGCTGCTGAAGCATCTTTGATTTACTGCTAACAAACTGTAAGGATAAGAGTTTTTATTTTTATAGTTTTCATTACAAGTAGTGACCCATCCCAACATGAGCTCATTCTGAGAACCATCCCTGTTTCTGGGATGTTCTCAGAATGAGCTCCAAAATAAAGATGATCCGATTCAAACAAGCAGTCGAACAGCAAACCAGCCTGTTTATTAAGATTTAACTAACTGACTAACATCCAAATGATAAATGTCCCTCATCCATATTTAACTAATCTAATCTACTATGTGTGGTTCTCTTGAAAAAGCATTGAAGGTCCCTTTCTGTCTGTGATGATACAACATGTGATTATTAGACGAATATAAGAGTAAATAGAAATAATAGATAAATAATAAATTGGGTGAAACTGGTGCAAACCTTTGATCTGTCTCTCATGTGACTCTGCCAGGAACTGCCTGATCTTGACGGAGGGGATGGCGAAGGAGATTCCTGCTGTGACCTTCAGAGTGTTGATGCCAATCACCTCTCCGTCCTGCACGACAGACACACACAGACACACACACACACACACACACAGTTAAACTCAAGTCTGGACATGAAGCTTGTAAAACAGTTGTGCTGAAGCCACGTTGTTCTTGGTAACAGCTCGGTGGAAACAGACTCATAATCACAGTCGGCTGTGGTTGAGATCTTTTTGCCAAACGTTACCTAAACTCTTTATTTAACTTCCCTATAGGGATTCATGAGCTTTGGTGTTTGTTTATATGAGATCACGTTCGTCCCTGTTTTGAGACGTGGACGTCGTCCCAGTCACAAGAAGCTCAGCGTCTGTTTCTTCTGTCGCGAGGTGATGTAACAGTAAAATGACCTTGAATTTGAGTTACCTCTGTGTTACAAAACATACAACAGCTACTCAAGCAACATATAAGAATAGTTTTTTATTATCAACATACTGAATATTATCATATTCAAAGTCTAGTAAATAGTAAAACAATACTTCTTGAATAGAATGAGGATATAAGGACAAAAAGGTTTTGAATCTGTTTCCGTTTTCTTTCACTTACCAGATTGACTAGTGGTCCTCCTGAGTTGCCGTACTGCAAGAAAACATACAAGAAAAGAAATAAGCAAACACAGGATGTAAGAATCCTAATGAGTTGGTTTAGGATTATTCCTGATGTGATAGATGATTTGGACTGATTGATGAGCTTTGTATTAGTGGATCAGTTACAAGTCACTGTTCACTTCGATGACCTTTCCCTAATGTTGGTTTTTGGATTCTCTCACAGCTTCGACAAGCAGCCAGTGAGCAGATCAATGTGGAGGATTGTGATGAGTCAGGAAGCCGTGGAACTGAGACAGAATAACCTCGGGCTGTTTCAGACACGGTCAAACTCACACATGGTTATCATAAACCGGAAAATAGGTCATGTCATGTTCACTTTTGCAGAATTTGGAGACTTTAGGGAATCAAAGTGCTGAACGTCATGAGAAGCCGCACAGTTCTCTTATTTCTCTCCCCACACAGTTTCTTATTCCCGCCTCAGGGCCTGTCTCTCTGTTGTCCCGTCCCTTCACTCACATTGATGATGGCGTCGGTCTGGATGTAGTCCATGTCAGAGTTTCGGAGGCCCAGCTCCTTGCCTCCCCTCTGGGTGGTGCTGACGATGCCCGTGGTGACGGTGTTCTGCAGGGAGAAGGGGCTGCCGATGGCCACCACGAACTCACCGGGCCGCAGGTCCGACGAGCGGCCGAGCAGCAGCACCGGCAGCTTCATCTGCTCCACGAGGAGGAAACGGAGAGGAAGAAATACGGTTGAAGGAAGGATTCAGCTTGAGGTACAAACTCTACATGTTCAAATGTCAAAGACAGTGAACGGGTAATAAACTTATGAGATTTATAACTGACAAAGACAAACAAGAGTTGACGCCGTCTCATACATGTCTGTCAAACACCAGATTCTTCTCTGTAAACCTGGAGGTGTGGATTTCCTGTGGAGAGCTGAGTCAGCTCTTCATCCACAACCCGAACTCAAAGTGTGAATCTCCACGAGGACGACTTGTTGTGGAGTATGTGTAGGATTATCGAAGCGAAGGCAGATTGAGCCACAATAACCTTAAAGGGCCTTAAAGAAAATGACATTACTGTCTCCTGTGCTAGTGATGAAGACGTTTCCAGAAAACCAACGAGGAAGAAAATCTCTCTCACTCAACATCATCGTTTTTAAACTGTCAGCAGAATTTGTTTTGATATTATAATAAAGTTGTGTAATATTATTGTTCTATGAAATGATACGAAGTCAAATTACTAATAAAAATATGAATCAACGAACAAATAAACAACATGTTCATGTGAACATTAAATCTATTTTCAGTTGTGCAGATTTGATCTGTATCTTTAATGTGTTCTGTCAGGGGAATAAATATTAATAAATATAACGAGGTCAATCCACGACCACGCACACGCACCAGCTCGCTCCTGAAGGAGCAGCAGTAAACACAAACAAGTCCTGAAAGGATTCATTCAGCTGATCCCAGCTTTTCTCCGTTAAACATAAAGCTCCTCTGTTCTGCTGAAGCTCCACCAGCGCTCGAACCGCCCGGAGCCTCCGTCCAACGAACAGCCTGCGGAGAAAATCACCACGTTTCCCGCTCTGTGGTTTCAGGACGACGGCGTTCAGAGATTACAGAGACACAGCCGGGATTTAAGAGACGCTGACGCAGCAGAACACGACAAAGACACTAAGCTCACAGACCACAACAAGAACTAAGAGCTTCGGCTCGTCCCCCTCGTCCTCTTCTCTGATCTTCGTGAGACAAATCCATGTGTGTGCTGTGCTTCCACAAATCCTTGATGAAGCAGAACCCGAACATGCAACTGCACGTCCGGCAGCTCCATCGGAAAACACTCATTACACCTCAACACACTTAACACTGACCTGCAGGCAACTGCTGTTTCCAACACTTTCACACCTTCTCATCTCGTCACCTGAAGCCACTGTGCTCAACAGACGGAGAGAGAGAGTATGGCTGCAGAGGGGAATACTTATTGCACAACATATTGTGTGTGTATTGTGATGGGATGTGTAGGAGGATGGAGCGATGTCAGTTATATTTTGCACAAGTGCAGTTGCCTCATGTTATTTTGTGAGGGTGATGTTGACCTCGACCACAAGTGCTGAGCAGTTTGTGGATTTCTGCACAATTTCATGCCCCAAGTTTCAGTTACACCTCGAAGCTCGGCCCAGACATGTCATGGACTCACATGTTCAGTCCTTGATTCAGAAGGTTTCTGGTTCCAGCTCTCGTCTTCAGCCCAGAACGAAACCAGCTCAAACAAGCAAACACAACGAGCCCATTATCCGTGAGTGAGTCATCGCAGGATGATGGTTTTGTGGTTTTTGTCTTTTAATTAAGAGTTAATGCAGCGTGAGTGACAGCTGTGCTGACTGAGCCGACGGAGGGTTTACTTGGTTCAGTTCAAAATCAGTCACAAAGGATTTGTTTAGACATTTACTGTGAGGTCCTCTAACTCCAGAGCAGATGTGAACACATGGAACGATTTCTTCTTTCAAAATGTACCTTCAGACCGTTTGATGATATCCATGAACGTGTTTGTTGAGTTGAATCCATGTTGTGAGAGAATAAAACCCACATGAAAACGTTCCTCTGTCTCCTGACCTGCTCCACACTGATCCACTTTCATGACTCATTACATTATTGTGCTGAGGTGACTTCCCTCAAACATCCCACTTAGCCAAAATTAAAACCAGGCATTTCCTTCAGGGAAGGTTTATGAAAAGCACATTTTCAAAAGAAGAACAAATACCTGAATTTGTTTTGGAAAAGTAAAGAAATAAAGAAAAACCAAGTTATCAGTCTAAGAGGAACACGGGGACCAAGGACAACACAGAGCTGAAGCAGACGGATCATAAACCTGATAAAGATGAAAAATTATACATCAAAGTCAAGATCAGGTTTCTTCTGAATGAATACAAATAAATATCCTCACTTCTCATAATTGAATCAAATCAGTGGAGACTCAGACTCTTGTATGAATGAGATAATGAGTGATATCGTACACAGGCCACGTTACAATGACCTGAGTGTTGTATAAGCAGTGAAGCAGCTTCCAGTGTCTGTCAACACCTGATCGCTCCTCTGCACATTCTCCTCAGCTTCTCCACACGTTACACAAGTGATAGGAACTGTATGAGCACGAAGAGTTTACATCTGAAACATCCTGACGCACGACGGAGAGGTGGACGCCTCAATGAAGAATTTAACATTTCACAATGTCGAGGCAATTTGGACGTCCCAGTGAAGATAAAACACAGCCCCTACAAAGACCCCCCCCCCCCATCTGTTTGTCCCCCCCCCCCCCCCCCCCCCATCTGTTTGTCTCCCCCCCCCCCCCCCCCCATCTGTTTGTCCCCGCCCCCCGCCCCCCCTCACTACTCACCGGTGCATCGATCTCGATCAGAGCGATGTCGGCCTTCTCGTCCACGTCTTTAATCTTTGCATCAAATGTGGCTCCGCTCTTCAGCTCCACCTGGAGGATGAGGAGAAAACACCATCCTGTTTCCTTAGATCTTATTTTTGTGGATAAAAGATATTGTTAACATGATTCACCTTTACCATGTGTTTCATTGCGTACCTTTACTCTGTGCTTATTGGCCACGACGTGGGCGTTGGTGACGATGAGTCCGTCCTCTGACACGATGAACCCGGAGCCGCTGGCGACCGCCACCTCCCGCTTGGAAAAGATCATCCTGAGCAGAGACAGAGACAAAATAAACGAGGTCATCAAACATGGGCGCTGTCGGCGTTTAACTCACAGAAATGAATCTCAACACAAGAGACAATCCTTTCTTTAAAAGGTTGTTTGAAACTGATGGAACCTGAAGTCTCACTGGTCCAAATATGGAACATGATAAAAATAATGTAGTTTCTTATGAGGTGAGACCACAACCCCCACAGGGGGTGGTAACCACCTCGGCCTGGAAGCTCCTCCATTCTTCCACCATTACATGAACGCAGCACTTCTGTGGAATCTGAGGTTTCATGTGCAACATGTTGGAATTGCAACAGAAAGATAATGTTTTTTTTATTGTCCTTTAAGACGAGAATCAGTCCTAACCCAGAACTGTCAGTGACAATAAAGTGAAATACCACTACCTTCTGACCTTGGTGTGTGTGTGTGTGTGTGTGTGTGTGTGTGTGTGTGTGTGTGTGTGTGTGTGTGTGTGTGTGTGTGTGTCTGTGTGTGAATCAGGAAGCATGTCTCACTTGCGGTACAGTTCAATATGAACCACAGCCGGTGCAATCTTCTCCACCACGTCAGCGATGAAGTTGTACTTGTAACGAAGACTGTCGGGGTCCTCCTGACCTGAGAGAGAGAAAACACACTGTCATCAAGCTGTATCACACACACACACACACACACACACACACACACACACACACACACACACACACACACACACACACACACACACACACACACTCAGACCACAGTGACCAAGGAGAAAATTGTGGCCTTGCGTTGCCAGGTTGGATAAAAACTTTAGCGCCTGAATGTCTCTGAGAACATCACCACTCGTTGTCCGTGATCGGGGGGGGGGGGGCTCTGTATGAGTTTCCTCAGAAGCATGACAACGGAACGCGGCGCAGCGAGATGTGACCCAAACTGTCGCTGCTGTGTTTGACCTGATCCAGATGTGCAGGATCTAAACTGTGGGTCTGACAGCAGCTGGACACTTTCTGTGGCTCCTCTGAAGCTTGTAAAACAAAGGAAATGACTCAGAGGCTGAAAAGACGCGGGGAGACGGCAGAGGAGGACACGTTGGGATGTTTTCTGACATAATTCTAATATTTCACACGTAACCACTGTCACCCAACATAAGCAACCAACATCTGTCACAGCTTCAGATCTTTCTCCTCTCGTTTCCCTGCTCCTTTATAAAGCGGCCCCTCCCACTCGACCTGCTGGAACCAGTTACTGTAGGTTCAGCTCAGAGCCTGGAAACATGTTTTCTCAGAGCAGTGAGATGTAAAGACAGCACATTCAGATGATAAGACCAAACAAAGACATGTGTGTTTATGACGAAGACTTTCATCAATCAGACGACCGTGGACTTTAAATGAACCCAACTTATCCTCAGAAAACACAACAAGCTGATCCTGCTCAGGTTGTCATCTGAACTCTAAAGGTCTAAAGGGAGAGAAAGGCTTATCATCATGTCATATAGAACTTTAATGTTTCATGCATTTAACCTTTCAGCCTTTATCAGTTTAATAAATCAGCAGTAACATCAGCTGTTCTTCTATAAATCAGAATGAGATGAATATGAAGTCTTTAGGCTGAAGGAATAAAAGTTTAAACTTCACAGCTGACAGAGAAGAAGAACCAGTGAAGACGTGTCCTCAGACCTCAGCTGTGTTCAGATCTTATCGCTCCACATAGTGATCACATCCCATCGTCTGCACTGGTAAATAGGTCCAGTCGGTGGAATCTCCACTGATAAAAGGTTTCTGGCTCAAAAACAAACCTGCAGCAGCACGTTCTCCAACCCTGCATATGGAAGTGTGTGTGTGTGTGTGTGTGTGTGTGTGTGTGTGTGTGTGTGTGTGTGTGTGTGTGTGTGTGTGTGTGTGTGTGTGTGTGTGTGTGTGTGTGTGTGTCACTGTATTTTACAGCATGTGATTCAGAACAGTCCACATCCAGAGGTGCCCCTCACCTCTGGATTTACCATCATCTTTCCCCATCAGCAGTTAAACTCCATACAGATGCTGCTGTGTGTCTGAGGCAAGTTTCAAATATTCAAGATGTCACCAATGTATCTGAAGAGTTTAAATTAGATTTAATAAAGTTACAGTAAACTTAAATTTAGCCCTAACCCTTAGCCCTGAGCCTGAGTCTGAATCCCACCTCAGCCCCGGCTGCACCTGAGCGTCTGGAAGACACTGTGTGTGTGTGTGTGTGTGTGTGTGTGTGTGTGTGTGTGTGTGTGTGTGTGTGTGTCTGCAGGATCAGTGGTGTGCCAGCTGCTGCAGCTTTGAGGTTTAGCTGAATGGAGCCAGTCAGAAACATCCTGAACACGCTGCAGGTGGAACAAAGTTCTACCAGCTACAGGTCGACAATCAGAACTCAGACGTATGTGACCTTGAAAGCACCAACGACGAGTTCAAGTGCATTTTCACATTATCAAATATCATAGTTCATATTGATCTTTTTTCTAAAACTCCAAAGAACCCATATGATTGTGTGCATCCAGCCGGCTTACATCTTATTTCTCTGTGTCACTGACTTCAAACTACTGATTATTACATTCTTTAATTAAAACAGAAAACTAAACCAGTGGACGTCTGGAAAGTGACGGTTTAAAGGTCGGAACAATTTGTAGGTGAACAAATCTGGGTTTTAACCAGTTCTACACTTAGTTATACTTAGTGTAGAACTGGTTAAAGTGGTTTTTGAAGCTCAAACAAACCATCCATGAAAACCAGACGTTACCTTGCTTTGCACTTTATAAGAAATCTCATTACGAGCTGGACGAGCCTGAACTGGGAAGAGAATTCCTCCAGTTCCTGAAAGAGTTGAGTCACCGTGCGCCTGTGTTTGGTTGATGCTGTGTCTAAGCCTGCCAATCTGACAAACTTCACAAGTCTGCACAGGAAGCAGCAAAATGAAGGAAAAGACAATTTGATCCGTTCAAATCGGGGTTTAAAAAAAGTCTCTGACCCAGATCTGTTCCTGTTTGGTCCGTTACACAACCCCCCCCATCAGCTCCAAGAGATGAATCACGACAACAGACTGAACGTGGTTTGTGTTTGTGTGACACTGACACTGACATCTTCCAGATTTCTGTCCTCGGCTCAAATACCCAGAAAGAAGGGATTCACGAAACTCGTTTGGAGAGGGAACTAGAAACGTGGAGAGGAGGGAAGGAAAGGAAAGAGGAGAAGAGAAAGGGAAGGAGATGAAACAGACAGCTGGAGAGAGAAAGTGACAAAGTGACAAAGAACGAGAGATGGAAGTAGAGAAGAGGAGACAAGTGAGGACATGATGACGAGAAAACAAGAAGCTTAATGAAAATGTTATAATAATGAAAGAATCTTTTTTTCTATCCCTGAAGAGATGGGGGGGGGGGGGGGTGAAGATGAGGCAGAGGGATGAAGAAGATGAGGAAGAACATGAAGAAGAAGAGGAAAAGGTGAAGAAAGAGGAGAAATAGAGAGATGTCAGCAAAAGAAGGAAAGAAGTGGTGGAGTGTTGAACTTTGACTGAATCAAGGTTCATCAGCAAACTGGTGTGTTTACAGCTGCAGCTTCAGTGTGTGTGTGTGTGTGTGTGTGTGTGTGTGTGTGTGTGTGTGTGTGTGTGTGTGTGTGTGTATGTGTGTGTGTGTGTGTGCTTGCTCCTTAATATAAGCTGTCATCACTCTTTCACTCTCAGGGGGAAACTGTTTTTGCGGCAAAGGGCAGGACTTCCTGGCTGAATTTCAAGACATTTGATGTGGCCTTGGATAACACCAAGTGAGTGTGTGTGTGTGTGTGTGTGTGTGTGTGTGTGTGTGTGTGTGTGTGTGTGTGTGTGTGTGTGTGTGTGTGTGTGTGTGAGAGAGAGAGAGGTGGGAAACAACCCCATTTTTTAGTTTGCAGTGAGAAGAATGGAGTGATGCCACAGAGAGAGAAAGGTTAAACATGTGAGTTTTACATTTAATTCAATGTAGGCAGAGTTTTCTTGTTGCAACACCTACTGGCCGTAAGAAGAACTGCAGCTTAATACTCATTGATTATCCCTCAACACATGACAGCAGTTAATCAACTGACAGTGAATCAACTGACAGTTAATCAACTGACAGTGAATCAACTGACAGTGAATCAACTGACAGTGAATCAACTATTCTGATACTCAGAGTAATGATCTTCAGATAAGTATCCAAAGAGAAATAAACATTTGCTTCTCAGGAGCTGATAAGAATAAAAACATCTG
The DNA here is from genome assembly GCF_009819705.1 of Hippoglossus hippoglossus. NCBI lineage: Eukaryota > Metazoa > Chordata > Actinopteri > Pleuronectiformes > Pleuronectidae > Hippoglossus > Hippoglossus hippoglossus. The sequence goes on along the minus strand of NC_047169.1, from coordinate 1,123,240 downwards.
TCATAAGTAATCTATTATCTAGTATATATATCTATATATAAATATAGATATATATACTATAGTATATATATATATATCTGTATATACTATATATCTAGAATCTCTGAGGTGCTGATGATGCTAGGTGGATCTTTATGGGAGGAGAATGGAGTTTCTGAGGTCACAGAATTATTTAAAAATCATTTCTATTGAAGGTTTGAGGAAATGAGAAAATAATCTGGAAAAGGAGAAGGTTCAGTTTGTGTAGATCCAACACACACACACACACACACACACACACACACACACACACACACACACACACACACACACACCTAAAATATTTCTGTTATCAAACTTCTGGTTTTGTAAGAAGTTATTGGACAACTTCCAGAGTCCTGCTCTCTCTTCATTGTTCCTGTTTATTCACTCACACACGCACGCACACACACGCACGTACACACACACACACACGCACACGCACGCACCTCTCTTACCTTTGCCACACGCGCCTCTCTGGATGAAGATCACCGGCGGCTGCTGCAGCTTCGTGGCCCGGGTACTGACCCGCTTCAGTTCGCAGATGTTCTGGTACGAGACCCCGTCGCTGCCGCACACCGGCTCGGGGCTGGTGCACGCGCACACGCCGGCCTTGCCCCTCCGCCTGACGGTGGCGGACACCTCCACGCCGTCGGTCACCACGCACTCCATCCCCTCCGCGCACTCCCGGTCTCCGGGGCCGCCGCACTGCTCGGCCTCGCCGGACGCGCACGCCGGGCAGCAGTCGCACCGGTCCAGCGCGTCCCCGGACAGACAGTCCGCGGGGACCGGCGCGCACCCGGACTTGTCGCACTTCTCCGGGCAGCCGATGGCGAAGCGCTTGGTGATCCGCGCCTCGGCCCCCGGACAGGAGGAGACCAGCAGGGCCACGACGCACAGGACCGGCTGGAGACGCATGGTGGACTGGACTGACTCAACGGGGACCAGGAACCAGGAGCTGGACTGGAAACCAGTTATCAGATCTATCAGCTGTGTGGGAAACTTTAAAGTGTGTAGTGGGGACAGAGTGGAGCTGCTCTGGTTTATAAAGCTGCAGGAGAAACACGGGACACGATTGGTGGGCGTGTGTGACGCGTGTGAGAGGAGAGGAGGGGATGATGGGAGGTGAAGTGATGTGCACGAGTGTGATGATGTGCACGAGTGTGATGATGTGCACGAGTGTGATGATGTGCATGTGCGATGATGTGCATGAGTGTGATGATGTGCACGAGTGTGATGATGTGCATGTGTGTGATGATGTGCATGAGTGTGATGATGTGCATGTGTGTGATGATGTGCATGAGTGTGATGATGTGCATGAGTGTGATGATGTGCACGAGTGTGATGATGTGCATGTGTGATGATGTGCATGTGTGATGATGTGCACGAGTGTGATGATGTGCACGCTGGGAAAGATCTGAGGCTGCTCAAGTGCTTGATGGGACTTTGAGGCACCTTCACTTCTTTGTCCTTCAAGTGAACCTGTAGTTTCCAACTCAAAATAACAAGGTGGCTCCTTGTTGGCTCCTTGTTGGCTCCTTGTTGGCTCCTTGTTGGCTCCTTGGTGGCTCCGTGTTGGCTCCTTGTGGATCTGCAGGAGAGATGTGGTCTGGACCTGAACCTGAACTGGATCATGTGGTAAACGATGAAATGGCCCAAATCAGCTCACGTGTGATTCCCTCTCTGCACTGGGTTGACAGTGTTTACCTCAGTCAGCTCCATGAACCTCTGGTTTATATTATACAGTTTAACTAATTCTCTCAGTGAGTCATACAGCGTTTCCTCGTCTCCTCAGTTTTTAAAGTCCCACTGACGTCCTCAGTTGTTTCCATGTCCTCTACTCTCTGTGTTTCATAACCGTCCACTGCTGCTGCTCCCATTCACTTCCAGTCACTGAGCGCTGGTAACAGGTCAATACGATTCAATCAACTCGTTCTGAGGATCTGAGCAGCTGAGGTTGTTGCACGTTTTTCTACGTCAAAAAATTAAATGTGTTTTTACAGATTTTATAAAGGATCTTTTTTCAAACTGAGAAGAAATGAACATTACTCACAAATGAAAAGAGAAGTTTCCTGTCAGAGGTTTGAACAGGAAACAGGTGAATCTGCTCCATTGGACGACAACAAATAGGACAAGATGAATTCAACCATATCAAAGTCTTCATCTACAAACTCAACTGTTTCACCAAATCAAGGAATCACATTTTACACATTTCATTATGAGATTCATAATTATCAGAAAGTCCAGTTAACTCTTGTGTCAACAACCTGCAGAGTGAGAGAATCATCCTCCATCTTTTTTACATTTCCCCTCAGAATGAATCAACTTATTTACTTATCAGCTCACACGTGTTTCTTTATATTACTAGAAAATAATTGTCAAATAGATGTCAAACCGTTAGAGTCGGTTTGACATCTATCTCAATAAAACTTCATGTTGAGTCTCTCAGTCCGTCTCCTCTCCGGTGACGTCAGAGTCGAGCTCTGACATCACTGGTGGGTCGATGCTGCAGCTGTTTAGGAAACTATGGATTGCTCTGTGACATCACAGGATGGATCAGCAGTGTTCATGTCTGTGGGGGATCGACCCTGAGACTCGTCATCAGTCAGTGAATCCACAGCAGCCTGCAGGTCTCTCCCTCTGTGTGATGATGTTACAGAGGAACTCTCTGATGCCTGAGCTCCTGAAACACTCACCGGCCTCAGACCTGTGATGTTCAGTCTCGTTTGGAGAAACAAAGTGAAAAACTCTTTCCCTGACTTCTACAAATCACCTCAGCTGCTTCACTTCCAGACTCTGCTCTCGTCTCTGCCACTTTAAACTTCACTGCTCATGTTTACTATGAAACCCTGAAGACGTCGTCCTGTCTCTGTCTCTGTCTCTGTGTCCCTGCTGTAACGTCTCAGTCGTGTTTCAAAGCAGTGACTTTATTCTTCTACACATTAGAAAACATTCATTTCTCTACAGCGTTGGGACCTTTAGGCTTTTTGCCCTGAGGCCTGAAGCAGCTGCTTCCTCTGATACGGACGACATGTTGGGGACTGTAGGAAAAACATTTCGTTGGAACTGAATCATAAATTTCATTTTCATAAAAGAGTAAGATCATCTCCGGTGTTATTAATATTTTCTTTGGATCCTAAACGTGACTCAGACAAAGGGCAGAGAGAGGCTTTTCAAAACAAAAGATCCAGGTCGGGCTTAAATGTTCTTTTGTATTTGAATCCACGTTTCTTTAATAACCCTAACCCTATAAAAACACTACATGTGTCCCCACACGCTGGATTGTGTCTGAGAATTCTCTGTGGGTTTTACTTGCTTCCCCTCCAGCTCGACTCAGAGCTGCTGCTGGTCGGACGTCTGCAGCAGCTGCTGTGTTTCAGAGCTACAGCTGCAGGACGAAGGGAAGGGAACCCACCCAGAGTCGGATCTGTGAAGGGTGTGTGTGTTCCACTGGGTGTGTGTGAGGGGAGTTAATGCAATGACAAGTTCTGACTGACAAAGGACAAGAGAGAGGACTGTTATTCACACAAATGGGACAAAGTGAGTGACTGTAAGACTCGATGCACGTCCATGTGTTCACTGTACGTAGAGCTGAAAGTGAGTCAGGGTTTGAAATGAGAAGTTTAACATGTGGATCCTCCACTGCACCACTTCCATCACCTGTGATCCTGGATCATTCATTTCATGTCATTCACTGACCTGATTGATTCACCTTGACCCGGCTGTGGCTCATCCACACCTCACAGGGTTGTCGGTTCAATCCCCTGCCCACATGTTGTATGTGGCCAAGCGTTCAATGCAGAGTTTGACACAGGGTGCTGCTCCACCTCTAGAGGTCACTACTGAGACTCTTCCACCCACATACTTTATAAACGTCCTGTCAGTGGATGTGACGGCTCTGGGCCCTCAGGGCAGCTCAGCTGCTCCTGCTGCAGCTCATCGGTCTGAGGGAAGTGAAGCAGACCGGAGTTCATCCATCGTTCTGTCTCTGTTTGTATGTACTGCTGTTGCCACCCTCATCGCCATAGAGACGTAGAGAGGTTTGACGAGGGATGATCCCACGACTCACCGACAGGAGGAGGACATGTGTACGTCCATGATATACCAGTGGTCCAGGGTTTCTCAACAGGTTCCAGAGGTCTTTAAATGGGGGTCAGTTGTCATAGAAATGGTTTCACCAATCTTTGACGGGGCTCCAGTTGGCATGTCTGGTGATCTGTGAAGGGTTTCCACGGATGAAGGGGTAGAATTGGGTATTGAAGAGGTCTTGAAAGAGTTTGATGGATTCTTGAAGGGGCTTTATTCATCCTTACAGGGGATCCAGTGGTCCTGATGGTCTTCACTTGATACGATCAATGGGTTATTGATGAGTTCTTAAGATCGTTGAGGGACGTCCAGTGACCCCCTCAAGGATTCCAGTCATTACTCACTTCCAGGGGAGTGTGATCCAACTGGCCAGGGAAGTGGTCTGGTCCTGTAAGAGGTCCATGGAGCCTGCCATTGGTTTCATTGGTGCAATTCCAGTGACTCTTCATTGTGTTTTAATGGAGTTCACAGATCCTTGAATGAGTTCCACTGACCAGTGGTCCTTGAAGATCGTCTACTGGTCCTTGGAGATCTTCTACTGGTCCTTGGAGATCTTCTACTGGCCCTTGGAGATCTTCTACTGGTCCTTGGAGATCTTCTACTGGCCCTTGAAGATCGTCTACTGGTCCTTGAAGACCTTCTACTGGCTTTGAGAGGAGCTCAAGGGGCCTTGACAGAGTCCTGTGAATGTGTTCCCCCACAACATAAGGAACAACTTAACAGACACATAATGTCAAACTGTAATAAGGAGTCATCCACGTGAAATGATTCTGATTAATTGTAAACAGATACAGGATTAAAAAGAAAAAAGCTTCACTCAGTTGGACATCTCATCATTCCTGTTTAGGATCTGAAGTCCACTGGAGGCCGTTCAAACATGTGCTCGGCTTTTCCAGGAAACACAGTGTGTGTGTGTGTGTGTGTGTGTGTGTGTGTGTGTGTGTGTGTGTGTGTGTGTGTGTGTGTGTGTGAGTGTTCTGTATCAATCCAATTCTCTGCAATAATATTTTTGATTTATTCATGTTCGTGTCCGAGTTGGAGTGAGACGGTGTGAAAAGAGAGGAAAGAGAGAATAACAAAGTCGTACTTGGGGACTGTTGATGTGCAGCTGTCAGATCTGTACAGACACTGGTTGTGTATATGTCCCAGTGTGTTTGTGTACGTGTGTTTGTCTTTCAGATGACTCAGCTCTCCATCAGTCCAAACAGCCCAGTGGTTATTCTCATCAGGACATTCTGCAGCATTCACCTCGCTGCTGCATCACGTTTGCGGTTTCAGACGTTGGCAGCAAGCGAGCGATCAGAAAAACATCCGAGCTTGATGCTGATTTTGTTGGAAAACAAGATCAAACAATGACAATCTGACATTTCCACATCCCAAGGTCGAACTGGGACGAATCTACAACGAGGAACAGATCGACAGACGAACCAGAAACATGCTTCTTCCTGTAGTTTACTGTTCAGATGCCGGACTTTCTCGTTTTGCTCTTACGTTCTTTTTGGCAGCGTCACAGTTCGTCCTTAAACCCTCAGCAGTGATTGGTTTCTCTGTCTCTGTAGCAACACATCGTCCCCCCCCCTCTGAAGTCTGTTAGCAAGGGCCCAATTAAAACATGAACTCAGAGCCAGCGCCTCCTCGCTCCCATTTGTCACGTTGGGCTCTGAGCAGCTTCGTTAGAGGAGGAGAAGACGCTGAGGCCGCTGCTGACAAAGCTTCAGTTCACTGCTGAGGCAGGAACCTGGAAACTTCTCAGGACATCATTTATCATCTAAAACAAACACATTCTAAACTGTTAATTAGTGAGTTAAGTAGTGAGTTAATTAGAGAGTTAATTAGTTAGTTTATTAGTGAGTTAATTAGTGAGCTTGATGAAACACAGGAGGATCAAAAGTGAAGTGTCCTGAAACATTTCTAAAATCAAACAGGAAACAAGACGGAACTTGCAGAAGGAAACTAACTGATGGGATGTGACACTGGTGTGAGACCTGGTTCTCACACACCTTCATGTGTTTTATCACATTTTCAGAAATGACTAAAACTCCCATAATGAATATGAAAGTCCTTGAGTTCATGACTTGAACAGATGGAGCGTGTTCCTGTGTAGATGCTGAACAGGCTTCAATAAGCTCGTGTGTGTTTCCTACACTTCAGACGCAGCCGACAAACCTTCACTGACAATCAGAGCAAACAGAGAAACACTTTAAATCCTCAGAGGCACCAGAAACTGCTGGTTTCAAAAGAAGGCCTGGATGTTGTTGTGTGGTTTGGATCGACGCTCAGTCTGTGTCTGAGCCGAGGGGTCGACCTGAACTGAACCTTACAGCTCTTGGCTCGTAAAACAGGAAACAAACCTTTCGTCTCTAAGTATTTGTTGATAGGACTCGTACAGTGGAACCAGGCGGCTGATTTGAGGTCGTGAGGACGTAAAAGTGGAGATTAGGTTTCATAGGAGCGTCAACGAGACATTTTCAAAATAAAAGAAATACAGTAGTACCTTTGAAACATTTATTCCTGTGTGACTGTTAAACTTCAGCAGCTTCAGGAAGGAGTTCTCCATCTTTACTTAGTGCCGATGTTTCAGTCACATCCACAGTTTGTGAAACCAGACTCTACTGTAGCTGCTGGAAACATCTGGACGAGGCGTCATCGTGTCTCGTCCGGTTAATGTTTCTCTGTGAGGTCTCAGCAGTTCACACAAACCTGATGCACACATATGTTGTGGAGAAGAACAGATGTTACACAATGAAGTGAAGGTGTTTGGATGTTTGCAACCTGGTTACACACAGTTTGCTTCCTCTGCATAAACAAAGCCCACATTCAGCACATTGACACGCACATGTGCAGATGTAAATCATATCCACTCCCTCTCACTTGTGTTGTGTTGATCTTATTGTTGTATCTTTTCAGGTGGCAGTTGTGTCGTGTTTCTTCTGCTTTTTGTCTCTGGTGTGAACTAACTGAACTGAGAATCAAATCGTCAGTATTCTTCTCCACGTTGTCACTGTCACACGTGAAAATGATTATTTCCAAGTTCGTGTGAAGATTCATCATTGACGCAGATAATTTGGCTCCATGGTTGCGTAACACAGGTGTAACTAATAGGATGAAGTGTGTTGTGTCTGTGAGCCAAGTCATCGGGGGTTTCACAGCGTTAACTCTACAGGACGCTGCAGCGATCTGACCTGTCAGACGTGCACTGAGGGCCGTGCATCCACTCTGATAAATGTCCAAACCACATTCCAGCCCAGGGACGCTCATCTCGTGTAATTCATGGAGCTGTGGGATGTGACCCCAGCCTGTTCTGGTGCAGTGGGACCGATGCTCTGCAGCCGTCGTCCAGAGGTCGCGACCCGAGGACCGACAGCCGCCTCAGATGAGTCTACTTGGACAGTTTCCACCTGATGAGACAAGAGCCTGAAGAATGGAGGCTTCCTCCAAACGTAAATCAGGACAAACTGAGGGACATACAAGAGATTTACAACATTTGGACACAGTGACCCCCAGTGGACATTTATTCATATTTTGTTCATGTTATTAGTCATATTTACACATTTAACTTCAGAAAGGTCTTCAGTGCAGAACTTGTATTTATTTACTAACTAAATGTCTGAATACTTCTTCACTTCTCTCCTTCATTCCATCAGTTGTCAAAGAAGAGACGAGAATCCAGTGAAAATTATTCTGAAGTTTATTTTAATAAATACAGCACATGGTCCAAGAATCAAGAAGAAACACTGAAAAGGGTCAAAACGGCTCTTTGTTTTCTTATCAGCTCTTTAGATGCAGGCACTTCACCCAGTGTCTGTTTAACATGGGGCGGCAGGGTGTGTGTGTGTGTGTGTGTGTGTGTGTATAAAAGTCAGTAAACAACATACATGTTTTTTTTCTCTCATCACTGTCAATAATAAAACTATCAAAGTAAAAGCACATCAGACCAGAAAAGACAAAAACCCACAACCGTTCGCAGCCGACGGAAGAGAAACCTGAAAAACGGCTGAAAGTTCAAAAACAACATTTACAAATGAACAATGTGTGTCTGTCTGCCAACATCTTTAAACTAAGATCCTTATTTAAACATTTAAACCAACACATGGACATCAGGTGGAGTTAAACAACGGGAACATGGATCATCTCTTCAGTCCAGAGCAGAGTTTCTTTAAGTTCTTATATTCAAGAGTTTGACTTTACGCACTGAGCTCAGATTGTCTGGAGGTTTTCTGTGAAGAACAGAAAGCGTCACATCAGGAACAGAATCAAAGATTGTATCTCTAGTAAATTTCATCTTTTTTAAAAATCTTTCTAAAATCTATAAAAAGCTTATACAGGTGTGAAAATATCTGCAACTCAGCTTATAAAGAAACTACAGTCACTCCACTGTAAATCAAAATGGACGACATCTCCCAAAAGATAGCCAAAACATCTGGATTGCCCCCCGGCGGCTGGCTGCCACCAGGGGGCAACGGTTTGTTTAGTGCCACATGACGCTGCTGTTGGTTGATGCTGAACATGTTTTAATATATATACTGTATATATAAATATATAAGCTAACAACCAGTAAGCAAAGAAGTCCGCACAGATATATTTGTACCAGGAACTCGAACATTGCTGCGCTGCATTTGTGGAGCATGGAGCATAAAATTAAAAAGTGTGAAAAGGTTTATATTTCTCTACGTTTGTCAAGACGGCTGAAAATGTGACAATTTCATGTTAGAATTCAAAAGAATCGATCTCGACACAGAGATCAAATGAACCTTTGAGATTTACACAGATGTTTCTGTGACCAGGCGAGAGCTGAGGGAGTTTAACGGTTCTTCTGAAAGTTCAGGTAGAAGACCTCAGGTGTATTTCTCTTTGCGTGACGACACAGTGTTTGTCTGTCAGCAGCAACATCTGGTGACTGAAACGCTGGAAGACGCCAGAAGAGAACTGGAGAAGAAGGAGATCCAACCAATGTGCACATACTTTAAAAACATGTTCCCAGGAAGGAACCGACTGGGAACATGTTTAGTAGGAGGATCATACGGAGGTTGTGTATAAGTGTGTAAAAGTGAGTGTGTCTTTGTGTGTGTGTGTGTGTGTGTGTCCTCAAGAGATTGTCGATCATCATCAGTTTGATCTTCATCAAATGAGGGTAATTTGCAGGTCAGATTTCTCGGGGGTGCAGCGGTTAAGCTCCTCCTCTCCGCTGCTGCCATCTAACGCCAGCTCACCCATTTCGCTGCGGCGTTTCCACGGTGACTGGTTCTCCGTCACTTTGAGGACTGCACCGTCTCCTGCAGGGACAGGCGGGAGCGCGCCGGAGGGAGGGCCCCCATCACGGACGGGCTCAGCCTCCAGGGAAGCAGGCCCAGGAAGTTGTCCGGCTGGTGCGTGTCCAGCGTGAGGCTGAGAACCCGCTGAGGAGCGGCGGCTGGAGGATTGTGGGTAGTGTAGCTCCGGCTCGAGGGGGTAGTAGAAGGTGGAGGAGGACGTTGGGGAGGGAGAAGAGAGGTCACTGCGTTCCTGGGGAGAGAAGGAAGCAGGAGAGGAAGTCAGAGGCAGGAGAGAGATGGTTGAATGGCGGCTGGACGGATGGACGGATGAGGTGATGGAACAAAGTGTCTGTGGACGGATGATGGACGGATTCAAACAGATGAAGAAGAGATAACAGAAGGTGAAACTAACTCAGAAACACGGTCAGAGCTTTTCTCCTCATTCAGTCCAAAGTCTTTTCAAGCTCACAACAAAATGTCTCCTCAAGATTCCCCTCAGGAAACATCATCTTATTATTATGTCACTTTAATAATCTAGGTGGAGACAAACTACTGCCAACGTTTGTTTTTATTCCACCAGAACTCAAATGTGTTTCTCTGCTCTAATAATTCATTCATGTATTATTTTGGCCTGAATGTCGTTAAATGTCAGGACTCAAGACAAATCAACGTTGTTTTACCTGTCAAAGTTAATAATTCATCATTCACATCAAAACGCTTATTGAACAGAAATCCTTTTTCTAAATGATGCTTCGTCAGTGATGACATTCAGATGATGGATTATTATGTTGGCTGGTGTTAAAGGAAACATTCAATTAATACATTTAATGAATTAATATGTTTCAACACATGATTTAATGAATATGCAACAAGTTGGATGTGTTAGAATGAAGTTCTGAGAACACTTAGTGTTAGTGAGGAAAGTAAAGGAAGCAGCCAGACGCTCAGTCTGACCTGATACTGACGCCACAGGGTCACACAGGGTCACACAGGGTCACACAGGGTCACACAGGGTCACACAGAGTCACACAGAGTCTCACAGGGTCACACAGGGTCACACAGGGTCACACAGAGTCTCACAGGGTCACACAGGGTGACACAGAGTCTCACAGGGTCACACAGGTCACACAGAGTCTCACAGGGTCACACAGAGTCACACAGAGTCACACAGGGTCACACAGGTCACACAGGTCACACAGGGTCACACAGAGTCACACAGGGTCACACAGGGTGACACAGGGTGACACAGAGTCTCACAGGGTCACACAGGGTCACACAGGGTGACACAGAGTCTCACAGGGTCACACAGGTCACACAGAGTCACACAGGGTCACACAGGTCACACAGAGTCTCACAGGGTGACACAGAGTCACACAGAGTCACACAGGGTCACACAGGTCACACAGGTCACACAGGGTCACACAGAGTCACACAGGGTGACACAGAGTCTCACAGGGTCACACAGGTCACACAGAGTCACACAGGGTCACACAGGTCACACAGAGTCTCACAGGGTGACACAGAGTCACACAGGGTCACACAGGTCACACAGGTCACACAGGGTCACACAGGGTCACACAGGGTGACACAGAGTCTCACAGGGTCACACAGGTCACACAGAGTCACACAGGGTCACACAGGTCACACAGGTCACACAGAGTCACACAGGGTCACACAGGTCACACAGGTCACACAGGGTCACACAGAGTCACACAGGGTCACACAGGGTCACACAGAGTCACACAGGTCACACAGGGTCACACAGAGTCACACAGGGTGACACAGGGTCACACAGGTCACACAGGTCACACAGGGTCACACAGAGTCACACAGGGTCACACAGGGTGACACAGGGTCACACAGGGTCACACAGAGTCTCACAGAGTCACACAGGGTGACACAGGGTGACACAGAGTCACACAGGGTCACACAGAGTCACACAGGGTGACACAGGGTCACACAGGGTCACACAGAGTCACACAGAGTCACACAGGGTCACACAGAGTCTCACAGAGTCACACAGGGCACACAGGGTCACACAGGGTCACACAGGGTCACACAGGTCACACAGGGTCACACAGGGTCACACAGGGTCACACAGGGTCACAGCGGAGTTCTTACAATCTGGAACAATTCATTAACTTTTTCCTTTTAATTTCACTCATTGGTTTTTCACCATGTTTCTACAAATTGTAAACTTTAGCGTGGGCTCGTTCTTTGCAGGTAGTCGCGGACACAGAATCTGAAGCTCTGTGATTGGACGTTTCTTACTGCATGTACTATGTTATGAGTACTTAATATGTTGTGTACTTATACGTTCTGTCTACTTTACGTTTACACCGGGATCAGAGAGAAGCAGCATCTCAGTCCCGTCTGTGTCCTGGACATCGTAGAATTGCCAATAAAGTTGACTTTGACTTTGAAATGCATCTTGGGAGTTGTAGTTGAGAGTTTTGAGTCAGAACTAATCACCTCAAACAACTGCTGTTGTATCGTCGGTCATGATTCCAGTGATAATAACATTGAACATGTTATCTGCTGAGATAAAGACTGAAATGAAGAGATGACACAAGGGTCCATGCAGTCGCATGCAACACGTACAAACGACTGATGCTGCAGTTGCCGAGGAGCAGGAGAGGATCGGGAGGCGGTTGCTAAGGAAGCTGAGGGGCGGAGGGACGTGGTGATTGGACGATGGGCAGCGGTGGGAGGGGCAGGAAGTAGCGGCGGGGCTCATTTTGGGAAGGTTAGTACATCACTGTCAGACCTCACTCTCTGAAAAGCACACACACACAAACGCACACACGCAGAGGAGAAACAGAAACACAACAGGACAGAGGGTTAGAGGAAAGAAGACTCGTGAGGAATTAGGGTCGGTGGAATCCTGCTGGACGTCAGGAACACTGCAAATGTTAAGACAGGAAAAAACAGCTGAGACGAGATTCACAGAGGATTGATGATGTGGTGAGGATGAAGAGGAAAACGAAGCTGGACCCGACTCGTACGCTGAAGGATTGATGGCCTCGAATTCTGTTGTTCACATGTTAACGTAACATGTGAATGTCAAAAATGAAATGAAATAAAGATTATATGGTTGCATTGATGATGCAGACCCATAGAAAAGCTGCAGCGTGAAGGGTAAATGCTTCGGTGAGAAGAGGCTGGTTGGGATGAATGAGGGGGGGGGGGGCGGACACGGGGTCACATACGTGCTGCATTCACCACTGCAGAAGGGAGTATACCTCTGTATACAAGGGCTGGACAGCCTTCTGGCCTGACGGACCTGGAAACAACAGTTTACAGCAAAGCTCAGTTACAGTAACGTGAAGAGCTTCTTTCCAGAAAACCACAAATCCATTCAACAGAGGATTTACTGATCGGACGAGGATCCAGAGAAGAAGAGAAGCATCAATCACTTCTCACACACTGATGTTAGCGCTGCTTTAACTTACGTTTAACTTCGTAATACGTGTTAACTTGTGTCTACGGGATAAATGTAATGCTGCCCAGATTGATTCTTCATATTTCTGTTCAGCATCACACTTCAACCTTCACATGCAGAAGAGTTTCCTTATTTGTTTTATTTATAAAATGCATTATAATCATGTAATTTCTTTTCCTTTTGGTGGATAATCATGTGGTTTTGGAAGCAAACTCTTCAAACAGAGAGAAGAGACGGGGGGGGGGGGAGAAGATAGAGTGTGTGTGTGTGTGTGTGTGTGTGTGTGTGTGTGTGTGTGTGTGTGTGTGTGTGTGAATAAAAACTTTGTTAAGTCATCATCACGTTGTGAAAATCCTGAAAATGTAAAAACAGTAGTATAAACATTGTGATTCTGCAGAATAAGATATGTATATATATATATAAAACATATATGATCTCACCATCTAACAAACAGTCATTTATTTGTGATCATAGAAATATGAGCTTCTCAGTGAATGTTTCTTTAAACTGTGTCTCTGCTGCAGAGTCCTCCTCTGCCACAAGAGGGAGCCCCTGCTGTAAACAGCATCCAGTGATGTCACTGATCAGAGGATTCAAAGAAATCATGAAGCAAAATGCATTATTGATCTGATCAGGATCTTACAGGGATCGAACAGTAGTCAATAGTTTATGGTTTGATTCCCTCACAACATGAAAGGATGAGTGTGGTACCCACAGTGTTGGCCGAGCGTCCGGGGCCACGCTGAGCCACAATGGCTCCTGAGATGGCTTTGATCCAGCTGTGCATGTCCTCTGGACTGTCAGCCTGACACACAGAGAGGACGCTAGATGTTAAATACGTTTTATAATAGAAGAGATGAAGAGAGAAAGTGTATCTAACGTGGTCTTCATAGTTGTCACCTGAATGTAGAAGGTCCTGGAGCTGGTGACCATCTCAAACAGATTGTCCCTCATCATCAGCTCGCTGCAGACAGCCAGACAGAAGATGTTAATGACGTGCAGCTCGACTCTGATACCAGCACGATTCACCTGAACTCAAACAACTGACCTCTGTTTACACTCCTGAACTTTGTGAATCTCCTTCAGAGCGATGACTCTCAGCGCCTCGCGCTCCTGTGGGAGGACGAGGAGACCAAACTCAACTTCACCACAAAAACACACATCATAGAAAACTGAACCCCCATCTAATCATCAGTTTCTACTATTTTTAATTTGTTCCTGTGAAATAAATCATCACAATAAAATAAGTAAATGATTTAGAGCTGAATATTTTATGTTTTAAGGCCAGAAGAATAAATAAGACGAAGAAAGTCTTATTAATCATATTGTATTTTGACTCCAGCACCGACTCTGACATGTGTCCTCACACTGACCATAAACATCCTAATAAGCAGCGTTGATTTGTGAAAATCTATTTCATATGTGGAACGACACCGGCAGAACAGATGAAGAAGAAGCAGCTGGTCCCTCGTGTTCCTCTCTCACCAGCTCACAGCACTAACTGGCTGAGCACTGGTATTCCCTCGCTGACTCATCACATTTAGCAACTGACAATTAAAGGCTATTTAAAGAGCTTTTATACGTGTGGTGAACCGCAGCTGAGTCTCCTCCGTCTCCTCTCAGACGCGGAGCAGGAGGCGTGTAATTCGTATGTGATTCTTCTGATGCATTAAGAGCCGTCGAGTCAAAGGGTTTTATAATAAACGGAGGTTGTTAACACGACGTTCTACAAACGTCCATGTGTCACTCGTGGTCAGTGTCAAACACGTCATCACAGTTTTAATTGGCTGGAATCTGTGGCGTGACGACGAGGTGACAGCCTCCACGGCTCCTTGACTCGGAATGACACAAATATAAAGACTGAGCTTGAAATACTGCGAAGGGTTTCAAATCTGATGTTCACAACATGGAACTATTATAGTTTTTTACTGTATTTACTTTTAGATTTGATGTTTTTTCTACGGTTGTAATCATCAGTCAGAAAGCATCAGTCATATGATTCAGATCAGGACACACACACACACACACACACACACACACACACACACACACACACACACACACACACACACACACACACACACACACACACACACACACACACACACACACACACACACACACACACACACACACACACACAGGGTGTGTCCATATACGTGCACAGACAGCCTGAGGTTACGACTCCCTGCTCTGTGCCTCATGAGGAGGTATTCAGGAAACATGCTGCTGCTGGTGAAGACACACAACTCCCTGCAGGCAAAACAAGCCTCACTGTGTGTGTGTGTGTGTGTGTGTGTGTGTGTCTGTGTGTCTGTGTGTGTGTGTGTCTGTGTGTGTGTGTGTGTGTGTGTCTGTGTGTGTGTGTACATATTTTTTTGGGAACATCCCTGTGATTCAGGTGGTTTAGTTTAGAGGTGTGGTTACATATATGATGGTTAAGGTTAGAGGCGAGGGAATGCATTGTGTGTGTGTGTGTGTGTGTGTGTGTGTGTGTGTGTGTGTGTGTGTGTGTGTGTGTGTGTGTGTGTGTGTGTGTGTGTGTGTGTGTGTGTGTGTGTGTGTGTGTGTGTGTGTGTGTGTGTGTGTTGAACCTGGTCACAGACGTTCTTCTGTCGTGGATTTCTTACCTGGTCAGATTTGTAGTAGCTGAGAGCGTTTTCCTCCAGCATGAAGTACCTCCTCTTCCACGTCTTCATCTGAGGAAGAAGAGCAGATTAGGGATGTTCCTCTCCAGGGGAACTTGAGGTGTCATGATGGGATCTTTCTCTGGACCCGAGTCAAGCTAAATGCTCTCACCACAGCTCCTTGTTTGACGCAGTAGCCGGCCTTGATGACGGCCTGGTCCTGGGCTCCTCTGGACAGGAAGTAGGGCAGCTGGTTCTGAGTCCGCTTCACCCCCCCTCGCTCCGCCCCGTTCTGCCCTTCTCCCTGCTCCTAACACACATGCACACAGACACACGTTCTTTAACACATCCATGTTTCATTTCCTCTCCTGTGGCTCAGTTTTTGGTCTCCACCGGCTCCTGAATGAATCTGTCTCAGTTAGATTTGTCTGTGCGTTCGTCACATGAGCCACAGATTCACTCTGCTCCTCTCTCACTCAACACCCCCACATCGTTACTTCCCAGAGCCCCCTGGAGCCCCTGACTGTTTCCTACAGCTACACCTTTATGAAATAATCAGACTCTGAAGAGTAACTGAGTCAAATCCTCTTCAATAAGTGAGTTCTTTTGCTCAGAGACTCTTCACTGCATGTTTCCTTATTTAAAGTTGAGTCACAGATTGAAAACCAGCCGTCACTTGTCTGGGTTGATGCTCACCGGGGGTCATGTGCTTGTGGCTGCATACCGATACAGACAGGACTGAACGTGCTGCGCTGCTGCTGCTATCAGACACTCACAGGGCAGTGTGTGTGTGTGTGTGTCTGTCTGTGTGTGTGTCTGTGTGTGTGTCTGTCTGTGTGTGTTACCTGAGTAGCGGTGGTGATAGGGACCCCTCCTATGATCTCCGTCTTGTAGGAGACCTGCTTCATTCCCAGGACGTCCTGTGGCGTCTCTGCGTGGGCAGTGTGGCCTTCGCCGGGCTTTGGCACCTAAAACACAACAAGACGTTAACCACAGTCTGAGGTTTAAATCACTTCGTCTCTTTATAATCTTTTCAAGGAACTTTTATCTTGTAGTTTGTCTCAAAAACTGAACTTAAATCTGCAGGAATAACGTTTTCAAATGAAAGATCTATTTTGAGAATTAGAAATGATAAATCACAAACAACAAGAGACGCTGGAAATTTCATTTGAATCCCCCCCCCCCTGAATTATGTTTTTTGTGTGTATGTGTGTAGATGTTTGTATGTTCTGTGTTATGTTCCTGCAAATATTCAATATTCAGTTTGTTGGATTAAATATCTCTGAATAAAAACCATGAACACACAAACTCCGACCTGTGTCACTCTGCTGCCAGAAGAACTCACCACAGCAGCAGATGTGCATTAATCTGTTAAATCACACTTTCCTCCCTGTTGGAGTGATGTTTGTAGAATTCAGCTGTTTTCACCTTTAAAATAAACCAACACATTAGTGACCTGTTTATCAGATTGAAGTAGGAACCAGTGGATCACAGAAAACCTGATTGATTCAGGGTTTGAAATCCTAACTAGAGGATTCCTGACTCCTGACGACAGCTGAAGTAAACATGAAGCTGTGACGCTCCCTTTACACTCGGTGACTCCTGAACTGACTCGGGCCTGATGGCGGACTTTCCATCTGCTGCAGCCGGAGGCCGACAACAGCAGGAGAAACAGGGTCACCTATTGATCCATCTGTGTGTGTGTGTGTGTGTGTGTGTGTGTGTGTGTGTGTGTGTGTGTGTGTGTGTGTGTGTGTGTGTGTGTGGGGGGGGGGGGGCTCACAGTAATCTTGGTGGCGTTGTTGAGAACACTGATCCATTCCACTAAGTCCTGCTGGTCGTTGGCTTGCAGGTAAAACTTCCTCATTCCTGCATTTATGACTTGAGAGAGAAAGAGAAATAAACAGAATGAAAACGTTTAGTTTGTGACGTCTTCTTTCTTCGAAACATTAAACACGAACGTAAAGTCAACGAGAAACTGCAGGAAGAGAAATTCAGTGAATGCAAATCACGAGCTAAAAATATCAGTTTGTTTCTGGTTTCTCAGAGCCAGAGGATGTAACACACACACACACACACACACACACACACACACACACACACACACACACACACACACACACACACACACACACACACACACACACACACACACACACACACACACACACACACACACACACACACACACACACAGGTCAGGTCAAGGTCATTGTACAGTTTCCTCCCATTGAGGGACAAAAAGCTACCGTTGGTCACCGGAGGAAAAACAACAGGCAGCACAGGACAAAAGAGAGGAAGTAAAGCCACCGTCGGAGGAAAAGAGGGAGGGAGAGTGGAATAAGAGGAAGAGGAAGCACAGGAGCGAAAGGAAAGAGGAGGCTGGAGAGGAAGGAGGTAGGGACGGAGGGAAAGAAAGTGCATGAACACCTGAAACCTGCATCTGTGTGTGATGTTTCAACATCGTTCTAAAACCAGACACATCCATCTACTGCCTCCATTATTCTGGTTTCAGTCTTTCCACCAGATGTTGAACGTGGCCACAGGGATTTGCTGCCGTTCAGCCATGAAACCGTGAATTAGATCCAGCTGCGATGCTCGCGGTGAGGGCGGTGAGGGCCGGCTCGCAGACGGCGCTCCAGCTCATCCAGAGCGTGTTGGGTGGGGTTGAGGTCGGGGCTCCGTGCAGGACGCTCGAGCTCCTCCACACCGAACTGAGAGAAGCTTGCTCTGTGTGGAGCTTTGTGCACGTGAGCATGTTGGAGCAGGAAAAGGCTAAAAGGCAGAAAGCTGCAACTAAACTAGTCCTCTGAGAATTAAGATTCACTGAGATTAAAGAGTCTGTGGATCACAGGAGAGCAGAAGGACCAGGAATGAGAAATAGAGGGTTTGGGAATAAAGTTAAAATGTGGAGAGCTGTGTTTGAAACCAGTTTCTGAGCAGAAGACGTTTATGGCTCAATCTCTCCTGACACTGATCACCACACTGTACTTATGAGCTTTGAGGCATTCATAAAACATGACGTTAGTAGTTTGATATTTTCTTCACAGTTCAACTTCAGGCCCGATGACACATACGTGAATGTGTCAGTGAACCTTCGCCTCCTGAATGAAACCTTTGCTTCCTTTGGCAAACAAAGCACAATGTTCTGTGAACTTTGACCAGAGACATCCTCTGGATTCACGTACGTGTGACCAGGTCCTTAATGTTTACACTTCAAGCTCATTCACCACATTTTGAAATTCTTCTTGACATTTTGAGTTAATTCTTGAAAAACCCTTCCTCCTCTCAGCTTCTTCTCGTTCTTGGTCCTCCTGCTCTTTCATAGTGGACAGAGCTGTAGAGTCAAACGGAGGAGAGGGAGAAAGAGGAGAAGAAAGGAAGGAGGACTCACCGAAGCAGAACTCTGCCTTTGGCCTGAGTTTGGTGGCATCACTGACCTGAACAGGAGAGAAAAGAGTTTATGTTATCAAAGAGAGATTCATTCTGTGATCTCCATCTTATCTCGAAGTATAAAGTACATGTGACTGTGAAGGACTGACTCACCTTCGAGATGTAGGTGAGCTTCAGAGATCCCACCTTCTCTGCACCTTTAGGCAGATTCTGAACAGAGACAGAAAGAAACATCACTGTTACTTCATTGTTTCTTCATTCTTTGTGATAAAGGAAGAATTAGAGGAAAGGCCCCAAAACACTGAGGCTGAGTGATGTGGTGGAAATCAAGATAATAACTTGGACTGTGTCCAGAGTTCCTGTTGATAACGTTAGAATGTGGCGGCAAAAACAGCTGAAGAAGATCAAAACAAACCAACTGTCTACGAATGGAAATCAAGAAACGTGATGTAAAATGATTTGGTTAATGTAAAATATAATAAACTGATCTGAAGCTGAACTAAGAAGAATCTACAGGAGCTGTACATCCAGACTCTGTGTCCGAGGGGCGGACGTGCACAGAACTGACGTGTGCTTCACGCTCTCTCTGCAGGAGGAAGATCTGGAGAGGAAACCTTCTCATTTACTGACGTTTTCTCATCAACACGATTCATCTGAAAGAGAATCTGATGAACAGCTTCGGTCAGAACTCTGCCCTGACGGCAGCTGCCAACCTCTTCCTCATGTTGTGTGAGAGGAATTCCCCACAGTGAGAAATGCACTTTGTCTTCTGGTTCCTGTTTATCTGCATGGTTTGACAGTGAGCACCAGTCAACTCACTCACATGTGCACATGCAACCTGTCACACAGCCTCGTCTCCTCAGCCTCAACCAATCACGTTAGAATCCGTGGTTCGGTTTAGTTCTGTATCATAAACCCACAACTTCCTCTTTACTTCTTTTTACTCCAAACTCTTTCGTTTGAAATGTCACCTTGTGTTTTATGTGAAGCTCCTTTCCAATGTCCCCGAGCACAACTTCACCACACACAGAACTTTAAAGACCCAGTACGATGGTGGACATGTTCCCAGTTCCTCTGCACACACACACGGTCTCTAACCTGTGGGTTGTCCATGTACCACAGCAGGCTGCCCTGCTGCGTGTCCAGGATGAAGTATCTGCGCAGGAACCTGCCGCTGCTCTCATTCTCCTCGATGTCCAGGAAGCCACAGCTGCGATTCTGACGGTCCTTGTACGGCATCGCGACCCCGGCCAGCTCCGCCCGCCCTGGGGCATCACAGGAATTCTGCCAGGAAGAGAGAGAAAGTGGAGATTTAGCCAAAAGGTGTCAGTAGATGTTCTCACTCAGTGGCTGCACCTCCAGGACTTTCACAACCTTCAGCTCCCTCTCAGACAGAAACGTGTTGTTACAAGCAGGCGACCACACAAACACAATTCAAACACTGGAGCCTGTGTGAGGTTCTAGCAGCGTGTCCTGGGGCAGGAGATGGACTCACTGATGGTAATCGTGTCCCGAAGGCAACTGTGATGGATCAAGATCTCAACTCAAGCTTTGCAACTTTCTACTTCATTACAGAGAAGGAAATTCAAGATGTAGGGAAACACGTGGAAAACTGTGTGTGTGTGTGTGTGTGTGTGTCTGTGTGTCTCTGTGTGTCTCTGTGTGTGTCTGTGTGTGTGTGTGTGTGTCTGTGTGTGTGTGACAGAGACAGACAAGGTCTCGTGCCATGGAGGGAGGGATTTAACAGAGTTTCTGTGAAGATGTGAATGTGTAAAAACTACGAGTCGATCAGAGCAAACAATCAGTTTTATCAGAGAAATAAAACCTGACACACAACAGATCTCAGGTCAGATGGAACAAAACAAGACAATGGAGAAACGTTGCTCTGGATGAAGTCGCCATGTTTTAAAACTCTATTGTTTTGTGGCTTCAGCATCTGTTTCCCTCGTTGTCTTGGCTCTGATTGGCCATTTACTCTCTCTCTCTCATCACTGTACACTGGTTCTGATCCCAGGTCAGATTGTTGCTCCCTCACACTTCCTGTCAATCAGGGCAGGTACTG
This sequence comes from Hippoglossus hippoglossus, assembly GCF_009819705.1. Taxonomy (NCBI): domain Eukaryota; kingdom Metazoa; phylum Chordata; class Actinopteri; order Pleuronectiformes; family Pleuronectidae; genus Hippoglossus; species Hippoglossus hippoglossus. The sequence goes on along the minus strand of NC_047169.1, from coordinate 1,102,360 downwards.
GTTGGATTCTGGAGACTTTCACATTCATTAGGAAGTAACTGTAAAATCTCACGAATCCCAGTACAGGGGAAAACACACAGTATTACAATAACCTCAGTATGAGCTGCAAACACTCATTCACTCATCTAATCTAATATGAACTGTTCATAAGATCTGCAAATATCACGTTTTGTCCAACTAACAATTCAACACCTGAATATATTTAATTTATTATCACATGCAGCCACAAAAACAGCTAATTCTCATATTTCTTCAGATAAAAAAGGACTGAAATGAATAATCATTGATCACAGCAGAAGCCAGTGACTGTTCTTTGATAACCGATCAGCTTCATATGACAGAGACACTTTAAAGTGAGAGACAAAGCATAAGAAGCAGTTTGAGGACAGAAGCAGCAGAAGGTGTGAAGCTCTGTGAGGACATGAGGAGTCTGCAGGAAACCGACCAGCAGATATATGATAACACAGATCACCTGCTGCTCGTCTGCAGGAGATATGAATCTGTGCCTTCACATCAGATCCGAACACTGAGGTCAGACCAGCGCATGAACACAGGTTGTAATACAGTGATCAGTTCTCTCAGATCCAACTGATCTCAGGCCTGTTTCCTCTGCGCCTCCATGACAGCTCGTCCCCTGCTCGACTCGTTGTCCCTGCAGTGACCCGGGAGAAGACACAGACCCTGTTCACACTGACCTGAGGACACTCGAGCACCCGCGACGGGACGGTTCCGGGTCCTACTCAGTTCGGATGAGTCCAGTGTGGCAGCAGCTGTCCGGCACCAGCGGCAAGACACACACTCACAGACACACACACTGCTTCCGCTCCGGGCTTTCACAGTAAAGCTGGGGACAGGCGTCACTTCCATGTGCATCATAAAGTAAAACACCCTCCAGGAGCTGAGATCAAGAGAGGAGCAGAAATCTGGAGCATGTTGGACTCACAAGGTCCTAGATCTGACATTAATCATCATCATCATCCTCATCCTCATCCTCATCCTCATCCTCATCATCATCCTCATCATCCTCATCATCCTCATCCTCATCCTCATCCTCCTCATCATCATCCTCATCCTCATCATCATCCTCATCATAATCATCATCATCATCATCCTCATCCTCATCCTCATCCTCATCCTCATCCTCCTCATCATCATCGTCATATTAATATGATTTGTACAGGACTTTTTATAAAACATGTTTCACAGACAAACACATGCAGTGCATCAAGTTAATTCAAGACAATGGATCAAGTCAAGACATAAAACTAACTTATTAAAAACAATGAAATAAAGAAATAAAACAAACAAACAAACCGATTCCAGCTCCCCACAGGATGAACCCCATTAACTACTGCAGTCTGTAGTTAAGTCTTATCAAACCCCTCAGGCTGTAAACCAATGACATGAATATGATTAAACTATATTTAACAAGAGGCAGATCCCACATGAATACATGTCTGAATACATTGTCTTTTAAAAACGTCAGTAAAGTGTTAGTGCTTTTATTTTGAAAGTAGTGTCACGGTCTCATCACTGTGACCTTGATGCTGCAGATTTTCAACCAATCCCTGGCTCTCTTTGCAAAGCATGATGGTAAATGTGGTTCATGCTCTACAGATGTCTACAGCGATCCCATCTCAGCAATGCTGACATCTAGTGGTGACACACAAACATCTCAGCAGAGGAAATGTCTATTTTTCTCTCTGCACGTTTGAAACTTGTTTTCTAAAACTGTGATTCAAATGTATTTCTGCAGCATGTTTCCATGAAAGAATCGTCAGCAGCAGAAGACAGAGACGTGCAGGAATGTGTCAATACTGTTTATGACCGTTATTCAACTTTGTCCAACTAGGTCCTGATGGACAGAGTCTAGCAGAGGACAGGAGAACGTCTAGTAACATCTGATGAGTCTCTGCCTGAATGAAAGTGAGATTTACACTGAAATCTCATGTCTGGTCTCACTGACTGATTCTGAGGATTTGAGAATGAGAATAGAGAGAAGAACCAACAATGATATGAACGATCAGAGGCCTGACTTCAGATGAATCTACAGGACAGAAGCTACTGAAGTCACAGCCTGATGCTCCAGAGGAGAATTCAGATGTTCCACTCCTTCCATCCTTCAGTTCCAGTGCAGACGCTCGTCGTGCTGTTTACCTGGTGACACAAGGGAAGTCGATGTTGTGTCGTGGGACTAAAGTAACTAATGTTCCACAATCTGTCTGTAACCATAACAACGTGTTTCCACTTCCCAACATTAAAATATAACTTTAAAAACTATGCTTTTTAACAGTGAATCTCTTATTTAATCTCGATTACATATTCAATGTCAATATAACGAGCTAGTTTGAAAAAATCAAATCACTTGAGAGTGATTTGATTAAATAAAGTGTGTTTTTAATGAATATATATTTATGAATAAGTTTAACTTTATTTAATTAAATCACTCAAGTTATTTGATTTATTCAAACTAACTAAACTTGATAGAAACATTAAATTAAATGTGACTGAATTGAACTTATGTGATAAGGTTACATGGAAATGTTTTACTTGCTTTATCTGAACCTTAATATCACCAAATTAATTTCTAATCACGATCTCTCCCTGACCCGAATCACTGCTGTGCACAGAACTAATACAGATGCTGTAATTCAATGATATTCAGGGTTTTGTAGAATTATCCACAACACCTGTTTAGAACAAGTCGTTTCCCAAGAATCAGCTCACAGTCAAATTCTTACTTAATTTCATAAAAAGGGAAGTGTACAAAAAGAGAAGGGGCGTAAACTGTGAGAAGTCGGATGGACACGGCTGTTTGTGCAGAACAGACACAGAGGAACCACTTAACAGACACAACATTTACATTGTATATGATTCATGAGCTTTTAGTTTGTAATCAAAACAGAGGAACATATTTAAAACACTCAAATTCTGGAACATGTGCAAGTAGCATCTTGAACTCTTTATTGTTGGATTGTTTTCAACTTAATGAGCTCAGAGATATAAGACGTGAGCAGCCCTCCCTCCCTCCCTCCCCCCCCTCCCTCCCCTGATTCATCATCTCTAAAAGAAGAACATTGGTTGGGGGGGGGGGGGGGTCACTTGGCTTCCCTCCCCCCTGTCTTTGCCAGTGTGGATCCTATGGCTGATATCTGCTGAATGTCAAAGGCCTAATTGTTTTTTGAAAGAAGGGGCTGCCAGCACAGACACCGGCCCCTGTGCCAATCTATTCTCCAGAACCGTGTGATGCCTGGACGCTCCAGGTGCCACCGCCGGGCGCTGCCAGACTCTCAGCCACCAGCGCCTGCTCGGGGAGCTTTTGGCACCCGTGTAGAAAAAGTCAGCTCTGTTCTTTATTGTCAGAATATTGAAGCCCTCATGGTACCGACGGTCGACTGGCTGGCAGGAAGGCCGGCGTTGGCACAGGCGCCGCAGCACGCCATGCAGGGATTTCAGCCAGGCTTAGTTACCTCTGGAGAGGGGTTTTGTGGTTTGAAGAAGCAAGGCTTGATGCCAGGTTGACCTGAGTGCCCTGCAGAAACAGACAGCCGTGGCAGGGTGCATGTCAACAAGCACTGGGATCATTTCAGGTCCTGTGGCAAATGGCAAGGATCAGACATCCAGCTCTCAGAGACGAGGAGCCGGAGTCAAGTTTTCACACAAAAACCGAGAAAACACTTTTTGTTGTGGCATCAAAGATCTGTCACATGTCTTAGAGACTAAAAACCTGTAGTGGAGTTCAATACAGTTACGACATGAGGAAACAAGACAGTGTTATAATGTGGCTGTTGATTAAGTCATGGTGATTTCAAACCTGTTTACAGTCACTGAACTGCCAAGAGGCACGACCACAACTTTCCTCCGAGCTTCACCAGCGTCACGGCTTCAGGGCTGCACACGAACACGCGATGGAGCAAAATGCAGAGAGTTATCATGTTTTCATGAAAACGTAACAGGAAAAACCAGTAGTACTGGTTAAGGACAAATCAACACACTTATCAACTGTATTATCCAGTTGGTTTATCACGTACGCTACATAAACAGGCCACTGTTTCAACAAGGGTTGGGTAAGTTATGGTTAGCTTGCAGAATACTGAGTATGAAATGGGTTCTGTATGTTGATTTTTTCTGTTTATGGACATTATATGTGTGGATTATATATCAGTTATTTCCACAGTTCAGATGAGACTGTGTTTGACTCTGGATTCATCTTCATTAGGACAAAAACTCATTCTGCGCTTCACTCTGAGACGAATCAGGAAACGATGCTTGTGTCTGAAAAGATCCCATCAGGTGATGTTCACCTTCAGACCAGCATCACAGCTCCAGTGGTTAAAGAGGAGCTGGGAGTGTTGGGAGTTCTGGGATCAGGCTGAAGCAGGAGGAGAAGCCACAGCAGGTCACACAGAGTGAGGAGGAGGAGAAGGAGAAGGAGGAGGAGGACGAGGAGGAGGAGGAGGAGAGGAGCCTCCCTTCAGATCTCCTGCTGTCATTAGAAAACAGCTGTTTTACCAGATTAGTGGCAGCACGTGAATGCGGCATCTGTAACGATCAGATCGATTTAACTAGTTGTGTAAAGGAAAATACATCATATGCAAATCCGGTTTGAATTTTAAAAGTAAAACAATGAATGAACACACTGCTGAATGAAAGCCCAAAGTGGCATTAAACCATGTTCAGATTTTATATGTTTTATTGAATACGCACAAGTTAAATGTTGATTTGTGTATAAATATAAACATGACAGGTAGATTTATCTGAAACCTTGTTTCCGTGTGTTTTACTTTGAGGACCTGGCGGCTGGTTTCCGGTGCAGTGGACCGGTGCGTGTTAACTTGACGCAGCGGCGGAGTCCAATGGAAGAGTCGGTCGCATCCCGGAGGAAACAATCGAGACAGACTCGGTCCGGAACCAGGAGCTGGATTCTGGAGCTCAGCTCGTAGCCCGGCTCGGTTCTCTCCCGCTGGATCAGCGCTCCTCTCCGCGGCGCCGCTCCCCCGCCGACCCGCCCGTGACGCCGCCTGCTCGGCCTTGTTTATACTGTGCGGAGCGGCTGGACGCAGGCGCGCAGGCCCGGTCCTGTGCCTCGGCTCCGGAGAGTGTCCGCTGCGGATCGGCCCTTTAGCTCCCCAAGTAAGAGCACACGCACACACACCACCGGCGGGGAGCGACCGTGGGAACCGATCCCGGTTCGGATCCACCGGCTGCTGCTGGCACTTTACTGTGCTTATTGTTAGCTGCTAGCTTCGAGCTAGCGGTTTGCCGGAGTGACGGCTCTTGTCTCCTCTGTTGGGCTTTTGGCTAATGCTAACGGCTAAAAGTCGAGCTAACGCACACAGTGACGTGAATAAACGCGTTGTGCTGTTTGCTAAATACACGTGTTTACCAAGTCGTCGCGTGGATCCAACGGCTGACTCACCCGGGTTATTCGCGGTACTGGTCATTTCTCCTGCTAGCATCCAATCGGTGCTGCTAGCAGCCGTGTAGCGGCATTAGCTCGCTGGCTAGCTAACGTTAGCCTTGTTTTGTCAAACCAGCTGAGAAGTGCTGGAGCGGAGGAGCTGATATTTACAACCCCCCGTCACACCCAGAGCCGCGTGAGCTGCGAGCCCAGCACCAGAGACCGGATCCCTGTGACTGGATGACGAGGAACGAACCGATTCCTCAGCTTTATCACAAGTAGACCTGAAAGAGGCCGATTCGATGTGGACTGATGCTCCATCATTCAGACAGATACACTGTAATGACCCTGAGGAGCTGTAGGCATCCAGGAGCTTCACATGCACACAGAGCCAGAGAAGCACCTGGTCATAATGGAGACGAGTAGAAGGTTGTTTAAATTACCAGTAAGATCAGAAAACACTGAAGATGAGTGAGGAAAGTTGACCTGTTAGATGAAGTGATCTCCACTGACACTCACTGCTGCTGTTCAGTGTTTAAACTGAACCGATCTACTGTTCTTCAGTGAAACTGTATGAATGGTGAAGTGTTCCCCTCCATGTTGTCCATTCAGTTCTTCTCCTCTCCTCCTCACAGAGAATATGACCCAGATGCAACAATGACGTCCAGATTTGGTAAAACCTACAGCCGCAAGGGAGGAGAGGGCACGTCCAAGTTCGACGAGGTTCTGTCCACCAAGAGAGGCACCCTCAGCACCAAATGGGGTGACACCACCTACAAGGCCAAAGTGGGCTCCAAGCGCGCCGGTGCCACCAAGAACGACTCGGTTCTGGAGGTGTACAAGAGGCCTCGTCCGAGTGGAGATGGCTTTGAAGACCCGTTCGGGTTCGACAGCGACGACGAGTCCAAGCCGGTGTCGTCTCGCAGCGGCAGCAAGGCGTCACCCGCCAAGCCGGCCTCAGCGGAGCCGCCCCAGGCAGAAAGGCCGGGCCTCTCGCTGGACACGGGGAGCAGGTCCAGTCTGCACGGAGCCTCCCACACCTTGGCATCTGCTCGAGGTGCATCGTGGCTGTCCGGGGACCGGAACCAGCCGAGGGTGGTGGAGGACACGGCTCGCTTCTTCAACAGCAGCAGCGCTATCATAGGTAATACTTTGAAACATGTTAGCGTCTGTACGCACGGTATTTATTATTGATTAGTGTGTTGATTCATTTAGTTTCTTAATTGTTTACTCTGTAGATGCCATTTAGATTTTAATGATAATCAAACTAATTACATGCACAGGTCTAGAAATGTAATTGCACTGGCAGTGAATAAAAAAGTCAAATATTCACTAGTTTGATAGGAAAAATATGAATATACTTACATTACTGTTAAGATCACAGTATAACCACAGATCAGATTGACATCAGAATGAAACATGCCTGTCCCTGAGCAGGTAGAAGTTTAAATGTTTCTACAAGTTGCTCGGTTTATGTTTGAATGTCTGTTAAATAATGACAACAATAAAACGTCTCCTTGAAACTGAAACTCCTCAGAAACCTTGAAATTTGATATTAAACAGGAAGCAGCTGTTTCGCTTTCGGCCTGATGGCTTCAATCAGTCACAGAAAGTTTAGTTTCTCTGAGTTTTTTAGTTCGTCAGTGCATCTTGAGCTCTGATCTTCATTCACATATATTTGAAAACTAAATTAGACGAGCAGATCCGATGCGTCAGTCTGGCAGCTTCCTGAGGAGCAAACAGAAATCCATCTTGTGACGGACTGCGACAGCTCACAGATGCTAACCCAATTCTGCAAACCGCATCTTCTATAAAACTAAATACTCTTTCGGTCTTTGCATTTCCCTCCATCCGAGCCGTTTATAATCTAAAGGTCAAAACGATTCTCCAGCTTTCAGTGATTTTCACAGGAGCGGGGGTCGGGCGTCGTAAGACTAGAGTTGCACGTTGTGCAGCTTTGTGTTAAATCATTTAGGCTTGAATAACAGCCCGTTAGTGGTTTTTGTTCGGGGGGCTTCAGTTTTGGTGATTTAATTTTTGACCAAACAGCATTGGGGGAATTGGGTTTTATTGTTTGTCCTCTTGCAGCCTGTCACTGTCAGTTCGTCACTTTCGGCTCGACTTGCCCTCAGCTTTTCGTGACCGCTGCTGGCCACCTGCCAGAGACGCGAGCCACTCCAGCTGACTCCCAACAACAAGCTGTGCCTCAGTGAGCACTTGGACTCGGAGTAACATATCCACAGTGTGGGGACATTAAGCCATGTCCAAGGGAAGTTAATGCAGAACCAAAGTTCAACTGAAGCTCCGCCATCAATAGCCTTGTTATCTGTTTACTGAGACTGGCGCTGTTGACTCAGTAAATATGACAAAATCCTTGACCAAGTAATTCTTTTGAGGAAAAATGTGCGAGTTGATAACTGCAACTTTCTGAGTGATGTTTTTACTCAAGAAGGTTATGAATCAATGTTTTTTACTCAGCTTGAACGGACAATATAATGAGATAAATTGCTCAATTTTAAATACCAGGAAAAAAGGAAATAGAAGTTTTTTTCCTGTCTATATTATGGTTATTTATTTTAAAGGTGAGTTGTATTAAGGGAGTTGCTCTTTTCCCCCGTCGTCCACAAACATAATTAAGAGCAATACTTGTATTGAGCAGCACGGCTTCATCAATCAGAGCAGATTGCATCCTTGTGGCCTGCGGGCATTCAGTGTGTCAGACCATATCAGACTTATTTTGATAAGTCTGAATTTGTGTTTAAGAATCTAAGTAAGTTTTTAACTAATTTAATCAAATGGATTTTCTATACTGTACCATGTTCAGCTTTTATTAACGCCCTGGGTAAATACACGGGATTGGGACTGCGGCCAAACCAGACCTTTTTTCAATTGGTTGGCTAAAGCCTGATCCCGTCTGATAGAGAGGGATCTGGGATCTGTTTACGAACGCCAGCCGTCAGAACCTCCACTGTCATCCTCAGAAACACATGCTGCCATTTCCTCTTGCTTAGTGCTGTGAGAGGAGCATAAAGTCACATGAAATAAACAGAAGCAGCCGTTGATGACATGTCGTCATGTGTCAGGGAGCAATGCAAAGACGAGCACACAGGGTGAAAGGTCTCCTGATTTATTCGTGTCACTTTTGTCAGGTGCACCACAGCTTTTTTCTTTCTGGCTGGTTAAGAGACGGTTTTCAAAACCAGTCCACAACTTTTCATCCTAAACTTAAACGGAGATAGTTAAACCAGGTAGAGAAATGCCGACATTGAGACAAACACATGGGACTTAATGGTCCTGTATGTTTTTACCTTCTCAGTCGATTACAGTTCCTGAGAATCACACGCACGTTAACCTGCAGTTTAAGAGTCAGAGCTTTAACCTCTCTCACTTTGTTTTGCTGATGCTGTGAAGCAGTGCGACATGAAGTCAGATAAGGTCTCACTCACCTTCTAAGTGTTTCATCTTTTTTTTATGTTTTTATTTTTCCTCCACCACATAAGGTCAGAGGAGAGCGAAGCAATGAAATGTCCTACTTTTCTGCACTTGCACTCTGACGACAAAGCCTTGACGACAAAAACCACAGGCCTTTTTCAGAGCACATGCAGATATTTTTTGATCTTACAATGTGAAGCAATTTCCTGTCTTTGCTCACAGTAACGAGTTCAGTATTTTCACCGGCTTCTTATCTGTGATGGCAGAAACGACCAAGGCTGCTAATAACCAGAGTGTGAATGTTGACTTGGCAAACGGCCCCAGGCCCCTTTTTGATTTTTCTTGGAGAAATATGTCAGCTGGCACGTCGTAAGAAGCTCCAGCTGCGTTTGTGTGCGTGACCTGTTTCAGTTTTAAAGGTGCTTTTTGAAATGGTGCAATCATTGTGTACACCGTCGATCTGCTGAGCAGCCGGTGAAGTTAACCATAAGCCAAACTGTGAGCACTGTGTTGTTTCACTGATGCTGGAGACTGTGTTTTGTAGGTTGCAATGAAACTGTACTCGAATGGTGTGATTAAATAATAAATCAAGTCCAGAGAGTAAAATATCACAGGGTCGTTGGTTTTTTAAATAAAACAAGGAAATCTATTTGAAGAAACTCTCTGGAAACCTTTGATGGTTTTACCCTTAATTACATTTTATTCTGACATTTCATAGACCAAGAAATTGATCTGTCTGGATTGAAAATGTAGAGAAGATAAAACTAAATGCACATTACAAGGTGGTCGGAAATATTGGTGCTGATTTTAATTTGAGCAGTTTTATGTGTTATGCTTATGGTTGATGTGGTTTTGCTTTTTTCTGGTGCTCTGAATCCTCTGATAAGTAAATTTAACGTAAGAAAATCCACATCGATGTGATGTCGGTGCATTATAACCATAATTCTGAATGTGTTCTCTCTTCCTGTTCCGTAGGAAAGTCCCAGCAGAGTTCCTTATCATTACTGGAGAACCAGCACAGCTACTCATGGTACCAAAATGCTTCTGAGAGTGACAAGAAGCCCCTGGCACAGACCACCACCCTGAAGACGGGCTCCAAGGCAGAGGCCTCCTACAACTCTTGGGATGCCATCATGGGTCTCCGTCCACCCTCACCTTGCCAGGAACCTCGTAACCCCGCCCCCACGCTCTCCTGGGTGTCAGCAGGTGTCACCATGGGCGGCTGTGACCTGGGCCCGCCCCGACGCGAGAAGCCCCCGTCTCCACCACGTCTTCAGAGTTCCATTGAGAGCGAGGACCTCGGGGGGGATTCTGACTTCCTTGTGGAGACGTCGGACTACTCCCAGACATCCTCCTCCTCATCACTTGTAAGAAACTCTAACTGTCGGACTTACAGGAGGCCGAACAAACAGGGCAAAGCGCAGGACTCCAGCGCCTTAGCTAGCACTGTTTTTGGTGCAGATGTTTCCAAACCCTCCTCTGACGGCAGTAATAAGACAGCAGGTAGTGGGAGAGGACGGGGCCGGTCAAGGGACTACACAGTGCTGCCCCCCTCCTCCATATCAATGTGTAACGTCACCATCCAGGACAGAGTGGTGGAGGAGTTTAGCAGCGACGCAGCGCCCTCTAGTGGCAGCAGTGGTGCCGGGTCGGGCAGCACGACGGAGCTGGGAGATGCGGGATGGCAGCGGAAGAAGATGGAAGAACAAAACTCAAGGTAAGAAACATGAGGTTGTTGTCTTTCAGTCCTGGCAAGGTGGCGTGTTTGTGTAGTTGGCTTCAGTTCACTCTATTGTTTTTGTTTAGTTTTTTTTTGGGGGGGTGTAGAGCCTTATCTTCTGCCTGGCTCTAGAGTTCTGGACACAAACACTGATACACTCAGTTATCTGTCAGCTGCGTTGGAGCTCGTTGTCTCGTTAGGCAGCACAAAGCTCCCTGTTTGATAACCTGCATCCTGTAAACCTGCGTTCTCACTCTGCAGTAATGAAGAGAAGCAGATAGCAACAGCACTTAAATCACGTCACAAGTTTTCCAGGCAGCGTCGTAGAGGTTGACTCTTTTTTTTCAGAACAGTGCCGCACACAAGCCGTTTTTTCAGACATGACCTCCGGGTAAAACCGGAGAATTAGCTCCAGAGTTTACCTGCAGTTTGTCTTTCACACACGCACAACGCAGCCGGAGGTTTTCTGCACAGACACCAGGATGCTGCCTGATTGCATAATTCTTTTGAGTTGATTCTTATTAATGAACGAACATAGACTTCACATCTTAACTGTTATTCTAACACCCGCCCTGTCTGCAGGATCAGGCCGACCCAGCCCAAGACAAAGAAGGACAGTAAGCTGGAGCTGTTTGGTTTTGAAGACGCAGACACGCATCCGGAGAACAGCTCAGACAACACAGAAGGCAGCTCCAACTACAAAATCAAATACTTTGGCTTTGACGACATGAGCAACAGCGATGGCTCTGACGAAGACGACGTTGCTTTCAAAGCAATGAGGAGGGCCAAGAAGGCTGCCATGGCAACCGCTATGGATACCGCTATGGACACCGCTGAGGATAATGCTGTGGATACCTTGGAAGAAACACCGACGGAGGAGCCGCCTGATCCCTTCGAGAGGCTGGAGAGTTATGAAAGACCGGTAGCCAAGGAGTACAAGAAGCACCCAGAGAGGCAGGAAAGCCGGATACGAGCAGGTTAAAACACACACACACACTTCCTGTAGAAAGTCTTTGTGCATTGTTGGATGTTTGATTAAGCCCAGAGAAACAGGGAGGTTTTGATTGCACACATTTTGTCACGCAGCTCTGCTTCATAATGACAATGAATTCATGTTTAAATACATATTTACATCGACGCTCATCCCACATCTGAAAAGCTCCAGAGCTTCTTGTTCAGATATGACTACATGTTTGTACATGTAAACACAAACTGTGCAGTACTTTGTCTCTGCCAACATACCAGCAGACATGAGCATATCCTCCCACACACGTGCTGTTGGGACACGATGCCCTGACAACATACTCCGTCTCCTCCTGTAACATGTTTGACCTCATCCTCAGTGGCCACAGGGTGTTTATCTGGTTTGACTTGGACCACAGCAGATGTGCTGCTGAAACCTTGCTGATGGTGGCCGTGTGCTTTACCTGCAGAAATCTTGGACTTCTCGGAGGAAGGCCTCAGGGTGGTGGCGGGCCCTCCCCGGAGGCTGCCCCGGGGCAAACCAGCTGAGAAGAACCCCGACAGCTTACGGAGGATCTTCAGCGCTCACAAGAAGGTCAGACACAAGAAACCACTTCACATCCCTGTGAAGCCGGAGACGGCATGTGGTCACACTTCATGAATGAGTGCTACCTGTATATTGACCAATCATGTAACATGAGTCTGGTGTTTGGAAGTGGCGCATGTTAAAGTACCTGGATCTGTTGTGAAGATCAGATAATCAAGGTTGTCGTAATGTTTACCACACTAACTGAACCAAAACCAGCAATTAACCAATCCTGGTATTGTGTGTGTGTGTGTGTGTGTGTGTGTGTGTGTGTGTGTGTGTGTGTGTGTGTGTGTGTGTGTGTGTGTGTGTGTGTGTGTGTGTGTGTGTGTGTGTGTGTGTGTGTGTGTGTGTGTGTGTGTGTGTGTGTGTGTGTGTGTGTGTGTGTGTGTGTGTGTGTGTGATCAAACCCAGATGATATCGCATTCCTATGCTTCACAAAACTCTGTGGTTTCCCTAAAACTATTTAAAGACATAACGATGACTCTTTCTTTCTTCACCAAATGTGGATGAATCCGCTGCTGAAAGTCCCTGAACCACTGACCATGTCCCCAAGTTTGAGAAACATTTGTTGAAAACTACAAGCAGCTGATTTAGGGAAACACTGAGTACCGTTTTTAAAAAGTGAAACAGGTTGATAGTTCCAGGAGGAAGCAGTGGCAGGGTAAGGAAGTCTTAAAGGGGACATAGCATGCAAATTCCACTTTGTTAGTGCTTCTACAGGTTAATGTGGGTATCTGGCTCATGTCTACCAACCCAAAAACTCTGGGGAAAAAACACTCGCGCGTTTTGTTATAGTTCCTCTAAGTCAGAAACGTCATGCTTGAGCGACTCGATTGCGCTTCCTGGGTATTGTGTTGTAACAAGGAACTGGAAGTCTCCCTACATGGTCTTGGCCGGGTTACAGTAGTTACGCTGGGTTACAGTAGTTACGCTGGGTTACAGTAGTTACGCTGGGTTACAGTAGTTACGCTGGGTTACAGTAGTTACGCTGGGTTACAGTAGTTACGCCGGGTTAACACCGGACGCGGAAGCGCCGCAGCGAGGCAGCGCCGCTGCGAGGCAGCGCAGCGCCGTTCTCCAGCGCGCAGCCGCCTGGCTGTTCACACGGGACGAGCATTTCTCCGCTGGTCAGCCCCATAGACTGTATATATAAGGTCAGCCCGCGATTCTGCTTTCTCCGCTTGTTGTTGTACCCGTTGAATGTCGGGGTTCGGGGGTAAATGATGGTCTTCATAGCCCCCCCCCCCCCCCCCCTTTCTCTCTCTGTCTGTCTGCTTGTGTGCTTGTAGTGGGGGGGCAGAGGGGGACATTTAATTATGTGATTGGGAAAATTAAAACTCCAGGACAACAAGGGGAATACAAAGTATGGGATGCATATTTGATAATTTATATCATATAAAATATGTAATTTATATCGTTTAAAATCATGGGGGGAGAGGGGGGAGGGGGGAGCTGGCTCATTAGCATTTAAAGGAACAGGCACTCAAAACAGGTCGCTCTGTGGAGGGCTGTTTTATACAGGGTAAAAAGCTGTTTTATATGATCCTTGTGGTATTTTGACCAAAGTATGTTACAGACATTTCATTAAGACCCCAAGGAACCATATCAACTTGTGGTAAAATGGGCATGCTATGTCCCCTTTAAATCAAAGAAAGACCCACATGTTTGGTTTTGGTCTTTTTATTGGATATACAATGACACAGCACTTATCTTTATATCGGTTGATGGGGACACATCTCAGGTCCAGACAGACCACGCAGCGTAGCCGGTCAGCTGTCAATCACTAAACCTTTTTCTACTTTCATTTTACAGGCGTTTAAAGTTTTTCCTAAATGTTACTTTCCAACAGAAGCACTTTGTTTCTCGCAGTAAAATCCATCGGGTTCGGTCTAGATTTTAGAAACTGTAAATACGAAGGTTTTATTTTGATTAAAAACAGACGAGCATCGACTGAAATGTCATGAGCCACAAAATCTGGTGCATTTTATCTCCACTCATAAAAGTGTGTGTGTGTGCGTGTGTGCCTATGCCTGTGAAGCGCTAACGTTCAACTGTAAACCCTTCCCTTGTTTCATTTCGGAGAGGTGTGTGTCCACCTACACTCGGTGTGTGTGTGTGTGTGTGTGTGTGTGTGTGTGTGTGTGTGTGTGTGTGTGTGTGTGTGTGTGTGTGTGTGTGTGTGTGTGTGTGTGTGTGTGTGTGTGTGTGTGTGTGTGTGTGTGTGTGTGTGTGTGTGTGTGTGTGTGAAAAGAGCTCTGGTTTATTCTTGACTGGATGAGGGGATGGATTGAGTCCAGTTTGAGTCTCTGGATCCGTATTGATTTCATAAGAACCCTGTGTCTTTTTATAGCGGAGCCAGATCAATATCATCAATCGAGTGTAATAGCAATGGAAGCCTCGAGCAGCTCATATTTACTGTATGTGAGTCGTCAGTGTTTCATACTTCAGGCTCCGTTTAGCTCTGGTGTGAAACACGCTGCAGGTGAAACCATTCGTCAGGAGCAGATTGTAGAAGTGATGATTTGATTCCGCTCTGGTTTGGCTGCAGGATTGTTGTTAATTAGATCTAAATCCGCTCCTGTGATGTGCAGAGTTTGTCTCTACGAGCTCCGCGAGGCGTCTCTGTCTCCGCTGCTTCTTATAAACACGTTCTCCTCAGTCTGCAGCATTTTAACTTTCTATGGAGCCGTGGTGCAGGCTGGTTGTTTAATCGGTTAGACTAATTTCTGAATTTATATTTGAATTAGTCTCTGGAACAGTCACGAGTCATTGCCTCTGGTGTTTTCATTACTGTTTTGTAATGATGGCAAAGAAAATAATCATTTTGCAAATAATACTCGTTTATTTTCTCATAGAATCACGGTGAACTAAACTAAACTAATCTTTCCAGCCAGTGTAACGTTGGAATATCATGTGAATCACGTTCAGAACAGGAAGTGTTTTATTGCTTCGATTAAACAGAAAAACATCCTGAAGACAGAAATAACAGAAGTCAACAAACTACTCAAGACAGATTTTTTTAATAATACAAGATTTAGCTATTGTACATTGAACAGAATGAACAAGAGCTCCACTGTGAATCATGATGTTTATTATTTTCCAGTGATGTATTCATAATAAGGATGTAAAGATATGTCTGTTTGCTGTCATGAGACCTTGAACTCCATCGATTCGTATTGAGCTCTGATCAAAGGAAGTTATTCTCTAAATATGACAGCGTTTAACTCGTTGAAGGTCATGTGAGGTCGGGGATTTTTCGGGCCTCCAGTGAGAAAGTGTAACTGCTGCATCAGAATGACATAGACAAAAAGAAGCGTATGTAATGAGGGTCGGTCACGGCTGATGTCCCAGCTGCTGAATGAGGTCAGTGTGGTTGTTAACACTGATCCAAACTGTTGGATCGGTGCATCACCAAAACACAAACACCTTACCGATGATCCTCTCCTGGCACTGATTTCACCCCTAGGAACTCAAACGCCACTTTGACTATGTAATCAAATGGCTAATAACATGTTGCCAACGTTAAATCAGCCGGGGCCCTGATCAGCAGCTCTGACTCACGGGCTCTCCACACAAACTTCTGCAAAGAACAAGATAAGTTTGTTGTGAAATTTCTCTCCGAGCAGCTAAAGGGAACTTGAAGTGCCAAAGTATGAAGGTAATTTCCTCTGTGCCCTCTGCGGACCAGCAGTCAGGGTATTAGCAGACACTTTGCCCATAGGAGCTTGATAATATACATAATGTACTTTCTCTGCTTCTCCAGTTTCATGCCCTGACTCTCCCAACCACTTTCCTCCCTCTCTGTTGACTTATGTATTCTCCCTGTCTCCATAACTTCCCCTCGAGCACTTTGTGTTTACTGTTGCCTCCCGACCGATGCCCTCTCCCTCGTCCTCCTCCCTGCTTGTTTTATTATACCTCTCCTCCCTTCCTCGGTTCTCTCTCTATCTTCACTCAACACAATCTTGAGTGCGACCTGAGTTACGCTCATTATAAAAACAATAGCCCTTGAAAGTGACCAGCCTCTGGAGGAGTCATCAACGCTCTGCCTCTGTTACAGTAATCTGTGCGTACGTGGTGTTGGAGGAATGTGCATGTTGCTCGGTTATTGCACCGAGGACGCTGGGAGATATTAGATGTTACCATAATGACGGGATGTTGATGGACTCAATATTTAGGAGACGAGTTTGGTTTATTAATGTGTTGAGCTGTTATTACATCCACAGCAAAGATCCTCTCCAGTGTGATTCTTCTCACTGAAGAACCACATATAGATTTATTTTAATAACAGGGATAATGAGGAAACACACGTCAGTTGATAATTGGTCTGTCCGATATGCTCGTACATGTGATAACTCAGTTTTGGTTCAAAAACCTTTATGAATAAACATATTTTTCCACAATACTTTGTTTAAATTGAAAGAAAACCTCTCATATGTCTTGTTATCATAATCCGGGTGCAGCAGAACCGGTTTGAAATGATGCAACAACCTGGACGTTAACATGTTGTATTTACTTCCCCAATAATAACAGAAAAACGATCGACTATCACATTTAAGTGGCAATATTTTCTCTGTGGTTATTTCCTCTGCTTGCATGGTTTAGTTTTGCACCTCCATAAACTTTGGTGTCTTACAAAGGGCTGATAAAATAAATTAATAAAAGTCACCGCACAGGTCAAGAAACCCGTATTTTGATTCCATGGTTTGATTCGTCAGACTGAAGGCAGTTGTCTGTTAATAATTCAAACCCTGCGACTCCAAAGCGTCGTTCTGCTTTTTCTTTTGTTTTTTAATTTTCTTTTGGGCCACAGCTCGCCCACCCCCCCCCCCATGCTGCTCCATGACGAGCGGGGCAGGGCGGGTGTGGTAGGTGTCCGCCTGTGTCTTCCAGATTACTGTAGCAGGCTTTAATTTGGTGTGTTGATGTTCCAGCACAGCAGAGCTCATCCCCGACCTCCTCTTTTGTCTCAGTTTATTAACCCTGCAGTGCACCGCCCCCCCCCACCTCCCTCCACACTCTGCTCCACAGCCAACTCTCTCTCTCTTTTCTATCATTTCTTTCTTTCTGCCCGTCCTCCCCTTGTTTCTGCTTTTGTTTTTCATTATGAATACCCCGGCAACCACCGACCACAGGTTTGGCAAAAGTATACAAAGAGGCAGGAGTCGAGCCAAGGCTGAAAAGATGAGTGTGTTTGTGCTTGTTGTAAGTGTGTGTATCCTGCTGTTTGATCAGTGCTGGCGGACTCTCACCAGTTTAATGTAGGATCCTTCCCCTCCTCCTCCTTCCACCTCTTTCTTTACCCTCTTCTCTCTCTTTCTTCTCCTCCTTCCTCCACACACTTTTATCTACATCCTCGTGCTTCTGTCCGTCTGCGCACTTCTCGTTCTGTCACGTTTAAGTGAAATTACTGAAGTGTGACATTACGAAATGAGATGTCTTTTCATTATTCATACAGGAATCTTTTGATGCAATGTGTTTTTTTTTTAACACAAGTCTGTGTGCAATTTAAAAAATAGACCTCTGGCAATGTTTTAATAGAAGAACACGGTCCTGCTGCCTCCTCACTTTCCAGGACACGTCAAGAGAAGCTTCTGGACAAATAGTTAATTAGT
The DNA here is from genome assembly GCF_009819705.1 of Hippoglossus hippoglossus. Taxonomy (NCBI): domain Eukaryota; kingdom Metazoa; phylum Chordata; class Actinopteri; order Pleuronectiformes; family Pleuronectidae; genus Hippoglossus; species Hippoglossus hippoglossus. The sequence continues at coordinate 1,084,640 of NC_047169.1, read as the reverse complement.
AATAAACTGTTTCGTTTAGTTTAAAAACACAAAACTAAATTGAATTTTGTAGTAAAAATTCATGATCAGATTTGAACTGAATTCCCTGTTGAAGATGTGATGTTTCCTGAGTTTTGATCTTTATTTGTATGTTTTGGTTGTATAATTCAGATCAAGGGTACGAGGCTGGTATGAAATATAAGACTTGTGATCAGTGTTGAAATGTGACCATGTCTGGTTATATTTTATTCATGCTGCCTGATCTTTGCCAAAACCCTTTTGAATCTCACCTGCTTTTATCTCATAATACTTTTAAATAGTTTTACTTGGACGGTTTGAATGTGTTCTATTCTTTCAGTCTTACATATCATTTATACATTCATCTTCCATATTTGCTGCAGAGATGTTTATCTGTTCTTGTGTGTTCTTGTTACAGTCTCCCACCAAAGCTGTGTACAACGCCAGACATTGGGCGGTGGAGAGTGAAGAGGAGCCCCCCGCATCTTTCGTTGCAAAGTCCCAGACAGCTCCTGTAAATACACACACACACACACACACACACACACACACACACACACACACACACACACACACACACACACACACACACACAAACTTTTACTTTCAAACACAAAATGATTTTGGTCAGTGCCAAAGAGTATTGATGTTCCATATTTCTTTTTTTTAAATCCATTTTCCATCATCTCCTCCGTCTGTCCAGGCCACAGTCTCAGCTGGAGGAACCAGTAAGGGGCCCTCTGACGCTCAGAAGGACGATGGCGTTTTCAAGACTCCTCCTCCTCCTCCCAAGGTCACGAAGTTTGTGACCCTCCCCACGGATCTCTACCAGGACACTATCACCACACTCAAATGCCGCAAAGAGCACAAGGAGGTACGCTAAACATTTTCCTCCTGAGTCTGTATCACTCCACTCTGCAGTGAAGATGTATAAATATTTTAAAAGGTATTTCCGCTCGCTCATCCTCTTTGTTTCTAAAGTTGTACACAGTCGTCCAGCATGTGAAGCACTTCAATGACGTGGTGGAGTTTGGAGAGAATCAGGAGTTTACTGACGACTTTGAGTATCTGGCCACTGGTCTGAAGAGCGGACAACCTCTCAACACACGATGCCTTAGGTGAGAACCTGCTGGCACGCCCCCTGGTGGGAATGAACCGCGGCCTCTGTGGTCAGCTTCTGGCTGCCTTAGCTTTACAATCCTTCCCTCTGTAAAACACTTGTTATTCTTTTCACCGTTTGCTCATGCTGCGTTCTTCTGTGTGTTGTTTCTCCAGTGTGATCAGCCTGGCCACCCGCTGCGCCATGCCCAGCTTCAGGATGCACCTTCGGGCCAGAGGGAAGGTGGCTCAGGTCTTCAAAACCCTGAACGACGCCCCACAGCACCCGGTAACCAGCAGCTCACCTACAACTGACAGAGGATTGTGTAGCTTTGTCCTCAGACCTTAGACTTTTGTTTTCTTGTTTGGAGACGACGGGATATAGAAGTGATTTTGTGTGTGTGGTCAGCTGAAGGTTGTTTAAGATGCTGCATGGAGTCATAATGTTTGAGAAGCTGAAGTCAGAGCAGAAACCTCAGTGTGTTCATGTTAACATTTAAAAGTTTTCCCCATCGTATTTTCATCTACGTAGATTTTTAAATAATAGTTATATTAAGAGTTAGAGAAATACTTCATTCAAACTGACATTAAGCCAAAGTTTTGTGAAAATTCAGGCTCTTTTAAAAAAATGATTTTAGGTGACAAATCTTTGTTGAATTCAAATTGTAAGTAACATGAATAATTGATTCCCTCGTCTCTGCAGAATCTTGCTCTGTGCACGGCGTCTCTCATGTACATCCTGAGTAGAGACCGGCTGAACATGGATCTGGACCGGTCCTGTCTGGACCTGATGATCCGGCTGCTGGAGCTGGACCTAGACCAGGCGGGGGGGGCAGTGTTGGACTCCACTGCTCAGTTCAGCGCCAGGGAAATCGCCAAGATGAAGGAGAAGATCAGGAAGCTCTGTGACACGGTGCACAACAAGCACTTGGACCTGCAGAACATAACGGTACAGAAGATCCTTTAAGCTGCTCCTCGGTCAACTTGACTCATAACCGGCCCACGTGTCAAGATATTTCTAGGAGAAACCGTGGAGGTGTTTACTCTGAATAACGCCTCCTCCTTTTGTCCCTCCTCTCTCCCTGTAGACCGGTCATTTAGCCATGGAGACGTTACTGTCCCTGACGTCCAAGCGAGCAGGAGACTGGTTCAAAGAGGAACTCCGGTTACTGGGAGGACTGGACCACATCGTAGATAAAGGTGAAATGTATTATCTTGAAGTCGTAGTGACTCAAAATGACTGAGGACGATCTGTTTTCTGATTGTGTCCCCGTGTTTCTTTTCTCCCTCCACAGTGAAAGAGTGTGTTAATAACTTGAACCAGGAGGAGGAGGAGAAGAAGCTGGTGTCGTCTCTGTGGGGAGCCGAGAGGTGTTTACGGGTCCTGGAGAGTGTAAGTACGACACTGACCTGGAAACGTCTCCCCTGGATTACGTCCCAGTACAGACTTTGACATGACACGTGAACTGATCCCTAGTCTGATCCATTAGTGTGAATGATCCATGTTACATTTAGGTTGTTCAGTCACAGTCAGGTTCAGTGTGTTGGACCCATCAGGAGAGATTTCTAAAGATTTCCCCACGACCGTCATCATCCAACATGAACTGAACTAAAGCAGCAGCAGATACTTTGAAAACTCATGTTGCTGCATATTTCCCAGACAGTTAATTTCTTGTTGTACATACAGGTCACGGTTCACAACCCGGAGAACCAGAGCTACTTGATTGCCTATAAAGACTCCTCGCTCATCGCCTCTTCTGCTAAGTGAGTAAACTGACTTCTCAGCCCTGAACCCACACAGCAGAGCTGCTCTGGTATGATAACAGGTTTATTTTTATCTGGTGCCACGTCTCTATGATTTTCTTCTTCCTCCGCACCTCTTGTTAATCTGTGTTTATTCTGTCTTTATTTCCTTTCTTCTGTTGGCTTGTCACTGAGGAATTGTTGTGCACTATGATGGTTGAAATGTTCTTTAAAGAAAACTGAGGACATAGTGAATACTGAAAAATGATTTTTTCTGGAATATAAAGACACTGAACAATGGCGTCTAAAATCCAAACCATCCACATTGATTTCCTCTCTCAGAAACCCTGATTAACTCCCTGAACAACTGTACAGACTGTGTGTGTGCTCTCCCGTCTCAGTGTGACTCACTGTGCCTGATGGTTATTATGCGAATCATTATCGGGGTTTTGTTGTTCAATTTCCTGGTTGTGACATCCTGTCAGTCATAGCGTTGACCTGTGACCTCTGAGCTCGGCCCGACGGCTGGTGGAGCGTCAGCAGAGGGAGGTCAGTCCACTGTGGAAGGGACCTGACCTTGTTCTCCTTCCTCTTCTCCTCCTAGCGTCTCTGCCCTCCAGTGTTTCCAGCACATATTGTCTCTCTTTCACAGAATCTATCAAACTAAAGGATAAAATGCCAAAAAATATACTTTAACTACAGTCTTCACTTGAACTGAGACATAAATCAGGATTTATGCAAAACTTTTAACTTGTTAATTTGTGTTTCTGTTAGTGAGTTTCAGCATTTTGCCTTGTATATGAATATAGTATATAATATATCGGTTGAAAACCTCTGAATTCATTTACCTTCTCGCTCCTCCTCCGTCACCCTCTGTGTGACCGGACCTTCGCCCTCTGCAGAGCGTCTGCAGTGAGGGGGGGGGGGGCTGGATGGGTCAACAAAGAGCTGCTGTTTCAGTGGGTGACACAGGCCTTAGTCTGAGCATTCAGCTGTCCTCGCCCTTAACTCGATTAACCCCCCAAACCACAGGGTGAGCCAGAGAGCGAGCGAGCGCTGCCACCTAAACTCCACACACACACACACACACACACACACACACACACACACACACACACACACACACACACACACACACACACACACACCCCAAAGCTGTGTAATCTTTACTTTTATGGAGTCAGGGTCTTCCTCCTCTCTCTTATGCTGCTGTCTCTCTTTTCTGCTGTTTCACTTTTCTCCTCCTTGTTTCCGCCTCTTTGTTACTTGTGTGTGTTGCCCTCATTGTTTCTACCCAAACTCACCCCTCTGCCTCCCCGAGTGTTTCAGCTGCCGGCCGGACTAATTCAATCATCTCCTAAACCACCGTGTTTGGACACACACACACGCACACACAGACACACACGCGCACAGACACACACACACACAGTCATGTTGCTTATCAACTCTCATCTGCGTATTGGCAGGAACTAAAGATTCTTCTCTAAAACCACAATTATATGTTTTACTTTCTTTTGCGGCCTTGGCCTCATTCTTACAGTTGTTATCTCAGCTGCAGAGGAAGTTGAGCAAATGAACTTCAACACAAGGAATAGAAAGAAAAATGATATCGTTGTTTTATTGACTCTTCTTTATCGCCTACTTCTGTCATATACACAAACACACACTCATACACACTCAGACATATACATCCTAGTCCCTGTCCCCGTCTCTCATCTCAGCCAACATTGATCCTGACTCCTCTGATGTTTTTCCTGTCTTAATTTCCTCTTCTCGCTCAGACTCTGGTTTTTACTGTGTTCAGTCACTGCCGTCATTAAATTTAATCTAGTTATTTACATCAGGCTGCTGACCTGCTTTGTCCCCTCAGCTGCTGCAGCCGTGTGTGTGTCTGTCTGTCTGTGTGTGTGTCTGTGTGTGTGTCTGTGTGTGTGGACTCATCTCTGTGAATGCTGCTCTGTTTTATGATGGAGTTTTAAAAGAAAGAGTCGAGTCCAGTGAATTGAGTTTGTGTCTGAGATAAACAAGTGACTCTGATTTATTTATTAAATATGATAAGACAAAGTAAGTGAAAACACAGGAAAGCTATAAACAATAAAAATAGACTTGTGTGTCTGTATACACATGTAAAATGAAGTTTATGTGAAATGTATAAAGTTTTGTAATAAATATCACAGAAAGCAAAACCCTGTGAGGGATATTCTGTCCGTTTCACTTGAATTGACCATCAGGTTTGTTTCTAACTCGTTTCTCCAATGTTCTCCTCTCTCCTCCTCTCTCCTCTCTTCTCCTCTCTTCTCCTCTCAGGGGTTTGGGCAGGTGTGAGGTGATGATCCAGCGTTACAGCAGGGAGGTGAACTCCGATGGAGCCGTGGTGGGGAAAGCAGTAGAGAACTGTATGAGGGCCATCATCGGAGTCCTGCTCAACCTGACGCACGACAACGGTGAGCATGCTCACACTGAACTCATGAGGAGGAGGTGAACCAGCCTCTAAACACCATGAGGAGCTCGTGTGACTTCATCTCAGACCGACGTCGACTCTGGACTAATCTCCTTTTGTCTGAGCCAAAGAACATAGCTTCTCCAGTGGAGGAAACTCTGGAAGGTCGTTTTTACCTGATCTTTTTATCTAAACGTGGGGAGGAAGGGAGGGACTCACATGAATGCAGGGCTGGACGACCACGACTAAGAACAGAGAAGCTCAGAGCTCCACCTCCAGAGGGAGAGGGACTTCAATCTCAGCTCAGGACGACTTTGATTAACATATCTTTACATAGGAAACAGTTAGTGGCTGTGACTTTAATGCAACTTAAAACAAGAGGTTGATTCATTTGAGTGGATTCAACATCATTACAAACTAACCATGGCGGTTGTGTGCTTGTGTGTGTTCAGAGTGGGGCAGTACAAAGACAGGAGAACAGGAGGATCTAATCGTCACAGCCCTGAACTGCGTTCTCAGAGCTCCTCAGTATATTCCACAAGAGCAGAGGTTCGACATCCGTGTTCTGGTGAGTAAACCACGAACTGTAACAACGTCTGCAACATTTAGAGTCAAACCGACAGGAACAGAATTGACCCGTGTGTGTGTGTGTGTGTGTGTGGTGTTTTCAGGGTCTGGGCTTGTTAATCAATCTGGTGGAGTACAGTGCCAGGAACAGGTACTGTCTGATGGAGATGGAGATGGAGGGAGGTCAGGGTCCCTGTGACTCCACCGTCCTGCTCAACCCTCAGCACCAGGACCTCACCAGCAGCGGCCCGCTGAGCGCCATCGCTGCACTCGTACAGGTACAACACTCCTTCATGTTCACGGTCTCACTCCAGACTCTGGCTGCAGATAATATTTAGTTTTTAACTATCATCAATTTCATTAAGTCTAAGATAACAAGCCAATCAGCGTTTCCCATCATGTCTGAAATTTAGTTTTCACTTGACCAGGATATGAAATGAAGATGTGTTTTTACGACAGTTCCTCTCCCCCCCTTCAAACTGCATCAGGCTGATTTTACACTTGACTCAGTGAATGGACTGTCCTGTGTCCCCGGTGCTCTCATTGTTGTCTCTCATCTCTTTTGCTGCTGTGGCAGCTCCGTTTCCCATGAGCACCATTAAAGCTTCATTAAAATCCAATCATCCTATTTAATCAGATTTGGCTGCTGCTCTTTTCCAGACTGACTTCCAGAGGTCAACAGGAGAATCGGCCGCAGCAGCACACACACACACACACACACACACACACACACACACACACACACACACACACACACACACACACACACACACACACACACAGGAACAGCTGGAGACAAGAGAGCACAGGGGAAATTATTTATTGTGTTGTCACAGTAACAAAAATAACATCATTTACTGAGTTGAGTCTTAAGATCGTTGTTCAGAACTGGATTCAACCAACTAACTCCTAAATGAAATACTCACCAGTCGAGGGAACCGGATTAGAGAACTGCTGGCAGCAAACCCCCCCCCCCGGTGGTGTTAAACGTGACACTTCAGTTCAACGGTCTTCTTCCTCCTCAGCTGTTCCTCCAGCGGGAGCAGGCCGCTATCCTGGCCGAGGCGCAGACTGATGACCTCATCAAGGAGGCGCCGAAGCCTGCGCTGGACAAGAGTGGGGAGTGGCAGGAAACGGGCGGGGAGATTCAGTGGGTTGCTAACGACAACCAGACCGACAAACCAGAAGAAACCAAGGACAAGAAGAGTGAAGAGGAGGACGAAGAGCTGGACCTCAACAAAGGTACAACTGCAAACCCCTTCTGTTGGTGTATTGATTTTTAATTTGATTTCCCAGTTTGTTAATTAGTGTAAAATGATCCATGAGTGTTTGCTCCTGGTCACCATCTTCTTCCTCCTCCTCCTCTTCCTCCTGTCAGCTCTGCAGCACGCAGGGAAGCACATGGAGGACAGCATCGTGGCCTCCTACACAGCACTGCTGCTGGGCTGTCTGTGCCAGGGGAGCCCGGTGAGTCCACAGACACACACACACACACACACACACACACACACACACACACACACACACACACACACACACACACACACACACACACACACACACAGATGCATGCACACTACCACAGACAGACACAATTACTCCCTCACAATAAGACAGATTCTAGATAAAGTTATGACGCAGCAGAGAAACAGTGAATAGATTTCTAGTCCATCTTTTGTGTTGCTGCCGTTTTTGGTGACGCACAAAACAAATTCCATAACTGACCAGATTTTAATTTCACAACAGCACAAACCTTTAGAAGCTGTTTGGTTCACAACAAGACAGAAGTAAAAGCTGCTTTTTGTTTCATGAGAACTTTAGTTAGTCTTAAGACTCTTGTCCTGTCATGTTGATCATAATGATGTAGCTGCTGTAGTTCCCTGTGTCCCTGTGTCCCTGTGTCCCTCGTGTCCCTCATGTCCCTCATGTCCCTCGTGTCCCTGACTGTCGCTCTGTGTTTCTTCACCAGTTGAATGTTACTACTGTGAGAGAGAACCTGCCCAAAGGAGATTTCTCCATCATGACAGAAATGCTGAAAAAGTTCCTCAACTTCATGAACCTCACAGTGAGTCTCAGCTTTTTATGATCCAGCCTCACTGACGTGTTCAAACTAGGAAATCACTTCATTCAAGTTAATATTCTACGTGTACAGAAGTTTCCATGAAGGGAAACTGAAACGAATTTACAAATTATAAAGAAGAACATAATAAAGTCCTGATTATTACATATATTTTCACTAAATAATAAATCCACAGATTAGTAGTAAAGTAAAAGTCCTCAGTGGTTTAATGTTACACAAAACATCACCAGTATTTTAATGCTCGAAGATTGAGCACTAACATAATTAATAATCTAACAATTAAACAAAGGAAAAACTAATCACACACGTTTAATTTATCCATACACGTGTTTAATGTGAATTCTATTACATTTGTTTGCAGTTTAACGAGTTAATGAAATAATGAAAAGTTAATTGAACTGAAGAATCTGATCAGAGAACATGAACCTGAGGTGATAGAATAATGATTATTAATTAAACATGTTGCTTAAATGAAACATTGAGTTTGTTAATGAAATAATGAAGTGATTCATTATGATGCAAAAATAAATGAGTGTGATTCATGAGTGAGTTAAATTGTGAAATGAACAATTCATTCTAATGAACACGGTGATGATCAGTGAATGTCCTCAGAGCAGATCAGTGTGTTTGTGTGTGAATATGTTTGTTGTATGCAGTTGTGTGTCTGTGTTGTGTTGTCACTGACCTCTCCTGTGTGTCTCTGCAGTGTGACGTCGGCACCACAGGACAGAAGTCCATCTCCCGGGTCATTGACTATCTGGAGAACTGCTAGAGAGAAGCCTGTCTCACACACTCACACACTGACAGACACACACAGAGACACACACACACAATGACCATCATCTTTCTCTGCTGGAAACGGGAGCGTTGGTTTTCTTATTTCTTTTTACACACGTTCCTCATCACTTCTCTGTGTTGTCACCAGACGTTCTCCTCATCCTCCAGTTAAAAGAACTTTGTACTGTTTTAGTTCCTGACTTAACGTCACCTGACCATTTGTTACGACCTCGCCCACTCACCCTCATCCTTTTGTTTTACAAACATTTCATCTGCTTTTCTATTTGTAAAAGTTGCTCAGAAGGTTGTGTTTTTTTTCCTCCGTGTTTTTGCTCTTGATGAATTTCCTCAGTTCCTCTCTTCCTCTCTTCCTCTCTCTCTCTCCCTCTCTCTCTCTCTCTCTCTCTCTCTCTCTCTCTCTTCCTCTCTCTCTCTCTCTCTCTCTCTCCCTCTCTCTCTCCTCCTTCGTATCGACCGATGACAGATCGGAGACAATCTGTCATTCCTCTCGCCTCTCGCCCCCGAGCTCTGCTTCTGGAGCCGATAATCGCCAAAACAACTCAAGTAGTAAAAAAAAAAAAAAAACCTCCCGACCAAAACAATCACTTTGTTTCTGTGCTTTGAAAGTGACGACGTTGACTCATCTCACCTCTTCTCTTTCATACTGTGTTCTTCCTCTTCTTCATCTCCTCTTCCTCCACTTTGACCTCTCAACTCCGTGTGACCGAGGCCCACAGAGACGAGTATCGATCTTTTCTGGCCAAAGAGCAAAGAAATGTCCAGACTTGACTTGAGGCCCTGAGCTGCAGGTTTTGAGAGGTGCAGGTGGTATTTTAAGCTAAATGCCTGTAAATGTTTGCACGAGTTTCGTTTATAAAACCTGACATTTCCCGTCTCTGGAAGTGAGAGCTCGTCTTCAGCCAACAGACTAGAATTAAAGCGGTTGTTCTCCTTGTGCCGTCATCAAAACAAGTTCTCCCATCACGCCGAGCTCACTCCAGTCAGCCAACCACACACCTGAGACTGAAACAGAACGACCCTCCAAGTTGTTAAAGCTCTCTGCAGACTGTGAATGACCCCCCCCCCCCCCCACCTGCACCAAGAGCAGAAACTTTCTCCTTTCTAACAACCAATCACCCTCCTGCTCACCATCTAATCTTTGTGTCTCTGCGGGACCGGAGCCCTCCAGACCAGAACCTGTCCTCCTTCAGCTCCTTTCAATTACCGCCCGTGTGTGTGCACGTCGCTCGGAGAAGAGCCTTCAATTACAGCACAAAGGCAGCGGAGACACCCCCGGTCCTCGAGGTGAAGTCGAGCTGCTTTTCTCTGGTTTCGACCCGAGCCACCGGCCGAGAGGCTTTCAAAGATCTGTCAATCGTTTTCTTTCTCCTGCTCCGTAGTTTTTAGACTTGAGCTGTGAAATCCCAGAGTTCAGTTTGTAGTTAAACTTTATGGCGAAGTTGTCCTCTGGTTTTGACACTTTGCAGAGAGGAGTTTCTGTGGAGGGCTGTGATTTTCTTATCCCCTGCCGGCGTCGTTATTCCCAGAATGCATTTCAGCAACCTCAAGAGGAGAGTGAAGCTGCTGGAGATTTGGATTGTATGAATTTCTTGGGTGAATTTCTCTCTGTGTAATCATTCAGCCCAAAACGGCAACTAAAGAAATACTCAATACCCGTCCTTCAATGTTTTAGATGTTTGAAACAATTTCAGATTCCTCTCAAAATGAAAAGACGCCTGTTAAACAAACAAAACCCGACAAAAACAAGTAAATCATCAACTGCACTTCGGTCTGAGGGAGTTTTCTCTTTTATTTGCCAAATCCTCTTCTGCACGACGCTAATAAACACATACAAATGTTTATAATGGTTGATAAAAGCTTAATTAATGAATGTAGCTGGAGTAAAAGAAAAGTGAAGTCAAACTTGAAGCAGCAGAGGTGGAGAGATTATTTTCCTGTAAAACTCCAGAACCACAGTTTGTAACTTGGACGATATTAAAAACTCTGGAGTTCTCCTGTCAGACTTAAAAAGACGTGAGACAACTTCTCTCTCGTGCTGAGAAAAGCATCCGACGAGTAAACTGAACGTCGTGTGTGAAATTGGTGTCGTGGCTTTTAACTCATTTATAAAACATTAGTAAACAATTATCTAATTATCAAAAAGGCTATATTAACATATAAATTGTACTTATTAAAAAGTCATTTTAGAACGTGAAACCCACCGTTCAAATATGTTAAATCCTACTTCTAACTATAACTTTAGAAAATCAGTTCACTGAGGATGAAGATGACGATTCGAGTGGAGAACAAACGTTACGTTGAAAATGAAACGGTTTGATTGCCTCATGGGACAGAAAACACAAACCTCTGAGCAAAACACAATGTGAAGGCTTCAGTTGTAATGTTTCATTTGTTTTGTTGACTCGTCCCTTGTGTTTTTCCATCAGAGCAGAAAAACACGTTTGTGTTTCCGTTCCCCGAGAAGAGATTCCGTTGATTCATTTGTGTTTTCTTGTTTTGTGGAGTGGAGCAGATTCCAGCTGAATCACTTTCTGTTGGATTTGATGTTTCAAGTTAGGAAAACTAAGTTTCAACTGTTTTTTGTTCTCATTTGAATACAGACAAGTTCTCCTGAATCTCATCTGCTGTTAAAGTTCAGAACAAACGTCATCGAGCATGTTCATAACCGTGATTTTGTATTTGTCTGTTCATCTGTGATCATTTACACACACACACACACACACACACACACACACACACACACACACACACACACACACACACACAGTTTAACCCTCACACTCCCTAAAGTTTACAAGAGCTTTATTCACAGACGTCTGGAAGAATGAATTGAAGAGCTTTTTGTAAATAGTTCCTGTACAAAGATTTGTTTCCTCGTGTAGGAGGAGAGCCTGATGGGTAAATGGGGTGGGGTGGGGGGGAATGTTGGGGTGGGGGTGAGGGGATTCAATTTAAAATTTAGACCGGTAGACTCTACTTTTCTGAATCTGACTATTTTTCATTTTCTAAAGCCTTTCTCTCCCAGTCGTGTTGTTGTTTTTGAGACAGAGCTTCACAAGCCAACTGCAGGAAAACCTCTTTGTACCCGTTTGCAGACGATGTCTTTCGTTACCATGTACATAATTTTAAAATAATAAAAATTGCTACTTTCAGTATTTCCTGCTCGTTCTATTTGCTCTGTGTTGTTGGTGATGATCCTTTCTGAGAATCTTCTGCTCTAAGGTTTAAAGATTACTTTTGTTTGGGTGGAAAATACTTTTTCATTTTCTTTCTTCAGATAATTGAAAAAATATTTTTTTTTTGTTCTTCACAGACAAACTAAACTACAACGTGTTTGGTCATTGGGAAAAATATGTGGCACAATATTTGTTTTCTGCAAAAATATATTTAAAGTTTTCGACAAGGCTTCTCGAACATGTAAAATAAAACATTACAGACAGAGCTTTGTCCAGAAGTCATTACAATCAGAAGAGTTTTACACTTTCATTGAGTCTTTAAATGTCTCTGGGTCCCTCGGGTCCCCATCGGGGCTCCTCTTGGTCCCTCGTGTCCCCATCGGGTCTCCATCGGGGCTCCTCTGGGCTCCTCCCGCACTGAAGGTCCCTCACGCGTGCACCGTGGTCCCCTGAGACGGTAGCGAGGCCCCCGGGGGCCGCGGCGTGCGGGCGGGCGCGGGCTCCTCGCAGGCCTCCTCCTCCAGGAGCTCGCTGAGGGTGCTGATGTAGATCTGCGCCATCTGGAGCGTCTCTGATTTGGACAGCTTCTTGTCGCTCTCCAGGTTGGGGATGACGCTCCGGAGCCGGTCGAAGGCGACGTTTAACCCCAGCATCCTCCTCCTCTCCCGGGCGTTGGCAGCCAGTCGTCGCCTCCTCTGCGCCCGCTCCAGCGCGCACTTGTCCGGCTGCAGGTAGTGCAGCGCGCCGCCGGCGGGTCCGAGCCGCAGCTCCACGAGGGCGCACGGAGACTCCCGGAGGTCACAGCCGCCTCTGGTGCGCTCTGCGCCCGCTCGCTCCTGCGCGCGGCTCCGCTGCAGCAGAGCCTGGATGTCGGTGTAAGCTGCCGGGGACCCGGGGCCGGACCCGGGACCGGACCCGGGGCCGGACCCTCGCTCCGGATCCACCGTGATGAAAGGAGCAAACAGGCTTTTACGCGGCGACATCGCTGTCACTCAAACTTTCCCCAGAAGCCAAACTCGATCAGTTCACTGGGAACAAAGTTTCACGCGCTCAACTTTCCCCACTTTGGGTGGATTTATGCACAGGGCAGCCGCGGGCACGCGCAGTGCGTGTCCCGGGGGCGTGGAGAGGGTCGTGTGCTGCCTAATGAACAGAGCCAGTGCGCAGCAGGACGTCCATTAACCAAGTTCATCAAAAGAGGATTAGAGGCGTCTCAGTGCTGTGGAGCGGGACAGGGAGGGGGGGAGGATGAGAGGGAGGAAGGAAGCATGAGAGGATGAGAGGAAGGAAGGGAGGGAGGATGAGAGGGAGGAAGGAAGCATGAGAGGATGAGAGGAAGGAAGGGAGGGAGGAAGGAAGGAAGCATGAGAGGATGAGAGGATGAGAGGAAGGAAGGAAGGAAGGATGGGAGGTTGTGAAAGAAAAGAAAGTTTGACCAGAGAAACCATGAGTGATGAAGATCAAACCCTTGATGATGATGAAGAAGAATTTGAATCTTATAACTTCTCCTTTAAATCAACTGTATCCTAATATACGTTTATAATAATTCATTCAGATCCAAATAAGGATAAACCAACGTCTGTCCAACACTGTCTTTGTCTCTTATTCTTTATGTATTTTGAAACGTACTCGTGTGAATATTGGAACTTGACCCAGTCTGTGGACTCTGAACCATTCAAAACACAACATCACTGTTTTCATCAGTTTGAACTTCACCTGATAAAATGTGACGTCACCTTGTTTCCTGCTGATGTTTGATTTCAGGTGGTTGAATATCATCCGTCCTGCTGCTTGGTCACAGGTTAGAGACCCAATGATGGAGCGACTTGATAGAATCTGACCAATCAGCTCAGACGTGGAGGAGAGATCAGAGGCTTTATCGTCTCCTGCAGAAACAAAAGGTCGTGTAATCTTGTTTATGAACGTTGACTCTATTCATGAAATGTCTCAACGAATGGACCAGTCGAGGACGTCTGCGAGATGGATGGTGATCTGAGATCTTCACGTTGTCTTCACTCTTCTCCTCCTCATTGTGTGAACGCTCCATGAAGGACGAGGACGTCTGAGGTGCATCTTTATTTCTGTCTTCTACCGTGTTTGTGTCACATTGTGTCTCGTACGTCTCATCAGCTCATCACTGATACTTGTTTTTTAAGGTTAATTAAAAGCGTCGCGGCTCCCTGAGGTTAAATCCCGATGATGACTGACAGTACCTGGCAGCCTCGTATCATCTGGACAGACTCTAATGGGATTTAGCAGCGTGTCCCGAGCGCCGTGTGCCAGCACTCTGCCGGGCCGGGCCTTTACAAATGCCACAGCGTGGCAGCGAGCCGGCACAAAGATGGCTGCGTGACACACAGGAGCATAATAGACTCCTTCTGGCCAGGAGGACCCTCGCTGTCTGAGGCTTCTTTTCATTCTGCGATCTGGAGCACGTGGGGAGGTTTGGCTTCGCGGCTCAGACGACAGTTGTTGGCACGCTCCGCTTTATTAAACCCAATGAAACGGCTCATTGCAGCCAGCGGACGGACACAGGCCGCAGATCAAACCCTCACGCCGCCATGACGGCCGACACCCACACAACTGTTGAGTCCTTCTGTGAGGACTTCTACGAATCAGGCTGAAGATGTTTTCATCTTTTGATACAGATTGAATATAACTCACAGAAACACTGACTTCACTTGTTTTCAACCTTTTGTCTTCCCTGTCCAGGGGAGGTGGACTTTTTAAATAAATCTGTGCTCGTAACTTTAGGTCAACAACTCGACCTCCTACACTTTTCAGTTACAAGTTGTGTTTCCTGTGTTTGTGTCAAATCTTCTAGTAAAAGGATAATTCTGCTGTTTTCTATAATTCTTTTGTCTAAAATTCCCATGAAAACACTAAAACGTCTAATTTCCAGTTGGTAATTTATAGCAAACGTTAACTGGGCATTTGTTTGGGACTATTTTCAGTGGCGGATGAATCCTAATGGGCCACAAGGACAGTGTGTGATGGACTCGGAGAATAAACTTCATGCTGATGAAGGGAAATCCAAACAGATTCCTTCATTGATATGATCAGATTGTCTAGAAACAGATTTCTGTTTGGAAAAAGAAACTAAAAGTGTAGTGGTGAGTAATTAGAGGAGGTTCGGCTTCATCTGTTTACATGCTCCGCTTTATTAAACCCAATGAAACGGCTGGTTGCTGCTCGGCGGTGCACGGACACGGGCTGGAGATCAAACCCTTCACGTTCTCACTGTTCTCCATTGAGTCAAATTCCTCGTGATCAATTTCCAAACAGCTCTTTGTAGATCGATTTCCAGTTCAACCAGTGCCTCGTGCTTCTTCCTGTGGTGCAGCGTGTTGATCCTAAAGGAACCAGCGGTGACCGAACCACACAGTTTGTTTCTGAAGACTCAAACTGAAACCTTCTGTATGAACCTCACATCAGATCAGAGATCCCCAGTGTTGATGGTGTCAGAAGCTGAATCTTACAGCTGCACTAGTTTCTGTGTCGTTTCTAATCTTTCTAATTCATTTCAGTTTCTTGCATCACTGACCAACAACAAGATAAATCTTTAAAATGACCTTTTCTGTGTTTGTAAAAAGTAAATCTTCTTTAGAAAGAAACAGGAACTGTTGCATGTGAATAATATGTTATATATAATTATAATTGTTAATGTTAATGTTTCCTCTGCAGAATAAATTGATATCAAAGAAGAAGAAGAGCGTTTGACCATCTCAGGTTCCACAGGTCAGAGCAGAAGCTCCGCCCCTTAGTCCGATCCGTTGGTCGTCTTTGAAGAAGTGAACTTGATGGATGAAAAAGTGACTTCATCCATCAAGGTCACTTCTTCAAAGACGCTACAGGACGGCCAATCACAGAGCTCGCCCTTTCTCTCTGATTGGACACGCAGAGTCAGAGTACAGGTGACAGTCGACCACACACGGTCCAGTGACGGCCGGCTGTCAAGAAGTAACACACTCTCTTTGATGTTATGATGCAGCAGGAACAACACACACACACACACACACACACACACACACACTGATAACGTGCACAGATCAATGGCCGTACAATCAGAAACATGGAAGAACAGCCACACACAAAACTGAACACGAACACACAAAGCCTCCGACACACTCATTTGTCTCATTTCACACCAGTGATCCTTCCTTCCTCCCTCATTGTGTCTCCCTGCGGTGACACACACACACACACACACACACACACACACACACACACACACACACACACACTCACTCACACACTTGTTTCACTGAACACCACAGGACCCTCCTGCTCTCTCTCTCCCTGCAGGCCCAATTACTAATCATTGATCAGGCCAGCTGTGTGTGTGTGTGTGTGTGTGTGTGTGTGTGTGTGTGTTACGTGGAGTAAATGTGAGTGTTTAATATTAATGTGTTTGTCCGTCTCATCACATGTTCGTTCTTCTGTACATGTGATGACACTGTTTCTGAACTTTGTCCTAATTTCGAAGATTCTCTCAAAACCCTTTTTCTCTTCTTTCTGTGAAACATCAGTAAAAACTGTCTGTTCTTTCTTCTCGTTCCAAACTGAAGCTCACTTCACTTCACTTCACGTCCTGTTCCTGTTCCTGGGGTTTTTCTGTGGCTGCAGCTCTGGATGTAATTTATAACTTTGAGCTCATGGCCGCCGGGAAATTAGTGTCGTCTCCGATGTTTCACTGAGGCTGCAGAGACAGTTTGTGTTTGTGTTTCTTTTACATTTCACTTCCTTCCACACAGGTAACACCTCTACGTGAAAATACAAAATATAATTGAAAGCTGAGCCAAATGAGAAACTAACGTCAGGAACGAGTGTCCAATCAGGAACAAGCCTGTCACCATGGCGATTTCTTACATTATTTTATTCATCAAGAAAACAAATCAACAAAAATCTCCTTTTAATTGCAGTAATAAAACCGAGATGAGAAGAACTGCTGCTCCTGTAGAAGCTTCACACCGGAGCTGCAGTTCTACTGTGTACTTACTGAAAGTGGTGCATGATGGGTAACTTTTGACGAGCTAGATTGGATCGTCAAAAGTCAGGTACGTGTATTTTCTGATGACCATCTGTCTGTTGCACCAACATGTCTCCGAACAGCTCGTCCTTTCTGTGATATCGTGTTGCATCACGTCAGCGTCTGACGTCCCGGCTGCCGCAGCTCGTTCACTTCTTCTTCTTCTTCTTCTTCTTCTTCTTCTTCTTCTTCTTCTTCCTCTTCTTCTTCTTCTTCTTCTTCTTCTTCTTCTTCCTCTTCTTCTTCTTCTTCTTCTTCTTCTTCCCTCTCGCTGCGCTCGCCCTGCGTCTCCCCGGCTCCTCTCAGCTGTCCGCGGCTCTGACACACGATGCGTTCAGGCATGTTGTTCTCACCGTGATGACTTGACCCCGCGACCTCTACCTGTTTCTGCCCGGCCGACACTGCTCCTGCAACCCCCCCCGCCAACCGACGATTAATTATAGATGCACGAGGCGGGAGAGAGAAGAGATGTCAGAGACGTCAGGTCCGATTATTAATGCTGCCTGGAAGGAGAGAGGGAGACGAGCCAGAGGACGAGGAGATGAATTATAAACTCTCACATTTCTATTTATGTGTTTATTCTGTTTCTAAAAAGACCTGAGGAGGAGGAGGAGGAGGAAGAGGAGGAAGAGGAGGAGGAGGAGGAGGAGGAGGAGGAAGAGGAGGAGGAGGAGGAGGAGGAGGAAGAGGAGGAGGAGGAGGAGGAGGAGGAGGAGCAGGAGCAGGTTTGTTTCACTTAACGACCTCACACAAGTTCACCTGTTACATTTACATCTTAACATTTATCATAGATGAATAACAAATAAGAGTGAAAGTAAAGTATATTCAAATGAAAATGTCTGTACCTTGATGCAGATCTGCATACAAATACACAATTAAATAAGGAATCTACCAAATACTTTCAATATTTCTCTCGAGGTTAGTTGAATATTTCAGAGAGAAAATGTTCAAATGAACCTTCATGTTTCCAACGTCAGGAAATCCCTGTAGCTGTATGAATCTACACGTGTGCTAATGGGACTGAAGGTTGGAAAATTCATATTTAAATTGGTTTGTTGTTTGTGGATCTGTACAGAACATCAACACAATAATAGATGAACAGGTAGAACAACACATTTCAACCTCATAAGATCCTCACATTTATTTTAATAATAACTTAATCTGTATAGCACTTATCTAAACGAGGTTACAAAGTGCTTGTGCTTATATTCATCCTCATGTGGACAAACTAAAGTGAGGACGTCAAAGATTATTTATATTAAAACAACCACAGTCGACCAAAAGGCTCAAAGTACATGAATAAAAAACTAATAAATGGAAAATACAAAAAGCAGAATCATAAAAATTTGAGGATTAAAATATTTCCCAGTAACAGATGGAATCAACGTCTCAGTGATTTAAAGGTATAAAGTAAATGTTGTGTCTCAGAAAGTGGTTTGGATGAAGTTCAGGTTCAGAGTCAGTGTGGAGGAGTCAGTGTGGAGGAGTCAGTGTGGAGGAGTCAGTGTGGTCCTCAGGAGTCAGTGTGGTCCTCAGGAGTCAGTGTGGTCCTCAGGAGTCAGTGTGGTCCTCAGGAGTCAGTGTGGTCCTCAGGAGTCAGTGTGGTCCTCAGGAGTCAGTGTGGTCCTCAGGAGTCAGTGTGGTCCTCAGGAGTCAGTGTGGTCCTCAGGAGTCAGTGTGGTCCTCAGGAGTCAGTGTGGTCCTCAGGAGTCAGTGTGGTCCTCAGGAGTCTGCAGAGCGTGGAGGAGTCAGTGTGGTCCTCAGGAGTCAGTGTGGTCCTCAGGAGTCAGAGCAGCAACCTGCTGGTGCCGGTCACATCAGGGATCCGATGGAGGGAGCTGTTGTTCTGGAGAAGAGACGGAGGGGGAGGAGGGGAGAGAGCCTGGGGCGGGGGGGGGGGGGGGGGGGTTAGTGTGAGACCCACAAACAAGGTTTCAAGGATTTAGAAAAGAAAAACAGACGTAGAGGAGAAGCTGAGGATTCTGCAGGTCTCTCCAGTATTCTTCACCATCTGAGTTCGACTCCTCTTCCTCTTAAAGCACAGAGGAGACTCAAAGCCTGATTCCTGTCGTTCTATAATCACAACATCACTTTCTGAAGTAAAAATCACTGAAGTAAAAATCACTGCTGAGAAAACTGCTGCTCGTCCATGTTTCTGTTTTCAGATTTCAATGGTTTTAACTCGTTTCTATGAAAATCCTACTCACTGCAGATTGAATCCCTGTTTTCATTTCCATATATTTCTTCAGTCAAATCAACATTAACAGTGTATTTGTCAGGACAGGTTTTAAAATTGTGTTCAGGACGATTTGACTTTAAAGATGCTGGATATAATTCATCATGTTTTCAAACATCAACAGGACGATAAGGAAATACATAATGTGTAAGTTAAAGAAGAGGCTGAGTGTCGACTGAGGACAGGTGGTTGTGTACATAGAGTTGTGTACATAGAGTTGTGTACATAGCGTTGTGTACATGCACACACACACACACACACACACACTGAAGGTTTTTAACACGGTGAACTTTCTGTGTCTGTGCTCTCTCTCAGTCGTTTCCCTCACCCGTTGTTCAGGAGGTGCTTCTCCCTCCAGAACAGCAGATTCTTTCTGTAACATCTTCTCATCATGTTCCTCCAGATACTGTTTCTTATGGTTGCCTAGCAACTGTAGCTGTTTGCAGACATACCACAGAATATCAACAGCAGAAAACATACAAACCCTGAACATTCAGGAATTTGATTTATTTTTACTTTAAAACAGAAATATATCCTCACAAGAGTAAGTGGCTCTTATAATATAAAAATAAGATCTCATCAGATCTCATCACCATAAATATGTCTGATTGTTTACATCCAAACCTCCTGATGCATTTGGATTCATTCAGTTTGTCCCTGGTTCAAGTTTAATTGAATTAAGTATGTTTAATTAAATCCTGCTGACGAGCCAACATGATGAAAACCTGCTCTGTGGAGTTAACGAGTTGAAAACACGACCTCTGGCACCGAAGCTTCTCAGGGTCTGACTTCAGATGAGAACAACGTTATTCTATATTTTCATCTTGTCAACAAATCCCATGAAAGGACCTGAACCACGTTTGTCTGAGTCTCTGACCTCTGACCTCTGACCTCTGACCTCTGTGACTCAGACGACTCCTCGAATAAACTTCTCATTTTAAAGAACCAATGAAAGTGACTCTGACCTGAATGACTCCAAATGTTTCTCTGTGACTTGACCTCTGTGAATTTAATCTGACCTTTTGACCTGGTGCGCACAGCGTCCACGATCCGGGTCATGGTTCGGAAAACTAAGGTGGTCGATTTAAAAAGAAAAGTGCGTTTATCATTCTGCACCAAACACACACACACACACACACACACACACACACACACACACACACACACACACACACACACACACACACACACACACGCTAAGTGTTTGCTTCCATCATCCAACCTGCTTAGACACTCTGCTAATTACTCACAGTAATTCAACAGCTCACTCTCATTAGACCCACAGTGTGTGTGTGTGTTTGTGTGTGTGTGTGTGTGTGTGTGTGTGTGTGTGTGTTTGTGTCTG
Organism: Hippoglossus hippoglossus; assembly: GCF_009819705.1. Lineage (NCBI taxonomy): Eukaryota > Metazoa > Chordata > Actinopteri > Pleuronectiformes > Pleuronectidae > Hippoglossus > Hippoglossus hippoglossus. The sequence goes on along the minus strand of NC_047169.1, from coordinate 1,064,131 downwards.
TGTGTGTGTCAGTCTGATGTGTAAGATTAAAAAAATCTCACAGCAAACATTCTGCCTATTAAAGAATTTCTGGATTTAACCTGGAGGTCATTTATTCTCTGTCTCTCTCTCTCTCTCTCTCTCTCTCTCTCTCTCTCTCTCTCTCTCTCTCTCTCTCTCTCTCTCTCTGTCTCTCTCTCCCTCTCTCTCTCTCTGTCTCTCTCTCCCTCTCTCCCTCTCTCTGTCTCTCTCTCTGTCTCTCTCTCTCTATCTCCCTCTCTCTCTCTGTCCCTCTCTCTCTCTCTCTCTCTCTCTCTCCCTCTCTCTGTCTCTCTCTCTCTCTCTCTCTCTCTCTCTCTCTCTCTCTCTCTCTATCTCCCTCTCTCTCTCTGTCCCTCTCTCTCTCTCCCTCCCTCTCTTTCTGCTCCTGTATGACTGATGGTTAAGCAAGGCACTAACACTGCCAGGGCTGCCGGTTCCATTCCCTCTGGAGTCGTTGGTGTAACGTCTGCTCGGCCACTTCCTCACTAAACCATCTCTTAATTGGTGTTTAAAAGCTGCTGTTCTGTCTGCGTGCTCACCCCCCTCTGCTCTGCTGAGTTCAAGCCAGCGGGACGACTGGTGATGAGCCTGAAGGTGTGTGTCTGTGTGTGTGTGTGTGTGTGTGTGTGTGTGTGTGTGTGTGTGTCTGTGTGTCTGTGTGTGTGTGTGTGTGTCTGTGTGTCTGTGTGTCTGTGTGTCTGTGTGTGTGTATGTGTGTTACCTGCTGCCAGACTCCAGCTGTGGATGAGATGCTGATTACCTGAACAAACTGTGTGTGTGTGTGTTGAGGAAAAGTGAAGCAGGCGAAATAATGAGCTCCAGTTCTGAGGCGACAATTTGTTTGAGGAGAATTGAACAGATCTGCACTTTGCACGACGGCAGCAGGACGGTTCTGTGGGTTCCAGACTGAGGAGGAGGAGGAGGAGGAGGAGGAAGAGGAGGAGGAGGAGGAGGAGGAGGCTCTGAACTGGACCCTGGACACCTGAGCTCCTTCAGGGCAGTTGAACTGTCAGACGCTGCATCTAAAGAACGACGGTGTCACAGCGGTGCAACTTGGCTGCTTCCTTCCATCCCAGAGACACTTTAATTCAACGGCTAATTCTACACATGTTTAAAAACCAAGGAGCATTAAAAAGTTTCTCGTCCAGTGTAACTTCAGCTCTGTTGCTAGGTAACAGCAGTAAGTAAACCAGAGCTCCTCATGGTGGATTGTGGTCAACGGGCCCATGTTTCCTCAGGGACTCTGAACTGAGACTCAACTTGTGACTTCTCAGGGAAACACAGATTCTGCAGGTCAAACATTGTCGGTTTCATCTTTTCCACTTGTGGTTTTTCTGCCGTCACAACGTGAAAGTGTTTGATGGAGGAATGAACTGAAGGATTTTCATCTCAGACAACAGGCCTTGATTTCACGGTGCAACAATCGGACCGGCAGCCTCACAGATCTCAGACCTGCGCTGATGAGTGAGGTGAGCCCCGGCGCTGCTGTGGCTGATGAGCGCTGTCACTTTGGAAATTGAAAAGTTGAGCGAGCGGCTGGACAGTGTGATGTGTGTGTGCGTGAGCTGCAGCTGATGTTGTGTGTGTGACGTGTGTCCTCGGCCTTGTGACGCTCTCGTCGTCCTCCAGGTCGGTTTGTTCGTGCAGCAGCTGATCTTCTGGTGCTGCTTCACATTGTTCGGTCACAGACAGAGAATCCGTCAATGATTCCTCCTGACTCTACGACTCTGGCTCCTCACTGGTCTGCTCTGACCTGCAGGGGGCAGTCGCTCACCAGTTCACGCCGCGACATGTCGGTGAAGAAGTATTCGTGCGAGCAGCTGTAGCTTGAGTCGGATCACGAGAGAACACGATGAGCTTCACTGAGGGAATCGAACTGTTGTGATGAAGCTCTGAACAGAATCAGATCCATTAGTGCACCTGTGTGTGTGTGTGTGTGTGTGTGTGTGTGTGTGTGTGTGTGTGTGTGTGTGTGTGTGTGTGTGTGTGTGTCTGCTCTCGCACAATTAGACGCTGCCAGTACAGAGCCAGAGAACACTTTAATGAGAGGGTGTTGCATAATATAGCAGACATCTGTGTGAGAGTGTGTGTGTGGGTGTGTGTGTGTGTGTGTGTGAGTGTGTGTGTGTGTGTGTGTGTGTGTGTGTGTGTGTGTGTGTGTGTGTGTGTGTCTGTGTGTGAGTGTGTGTGTGTGTGTGTGTGTGTGTGTGTGTGAGTGTGTGTGTGTGTGTGTGTGTGTGTGTGTGTGTGTGTGTGTGTGTCTGTGTGTGAGTGTGTGTGTGTGTGTGTGTGTGTGGGTGTGTGTGTGTGTGTCTGTGTGTGAGTGTGTGTGTGTGTGTGTGTGTGTGTGTGTGTGAGTGTGTGTGTGTGTGTGTGTGTGTGTGTGTGTGTGTGTGTGTGTGTCTGTGTGTGAGTGTGTGTGTGTGTGTGTGTGTGTGTCTGTGAGTGTGTGTGTGTGTTAAATAGCCTCAGGGGTCATTCTGTCCATCTCTGTGTACGAGCACCTGTGGATGTCAGCATCTACACACTTGTGAGTTTGTGTTTCTGTGATTTCTGTGTAATGGGTTTTCTGTCGACCAGTGCGTGCGTGTGTGTGTGTGTGTGTGTGTGTGTGTGTGTGTAGCAGGTGGACTTAATGAAATGTGATTGGCTCCAACATGGCAACAGCAGGCCAGTGGCTGCTTGGTGACCAATCAGGGTCGGTCCTGCGGCGGCTGCTCACCGAGCGGAGCTGGAGCACTAATGTGGTCGTGACTCAGGAGCCGGGACAGAAAAGCAGTTTTAAACGGAGGGAGGAGAAGGTGTGTCGTTATATAAGCACGTGTGACGGACTGGGTTTGACTGGAGACTGACTCACCTCCCGCAGAAGGAGAAATGATGTTGGAGGGTGACATTGGGTCCACGTTTGGCTTTATTCTGAGTGAAACCACATTTGGTTTTAAAGCCAGGAACCTGCAGCTGAATGTTGAACAGTGTTTTTCATCTTCACCCCGGAGGAGCAGCTCCCTGGTTCTTGATCGATGCTCAATTCCACCATATTTGTAAGAGAATTCACGACATATAGAGAAGAGAAAATTATAGATTCAATGATTCTTTCTAAAACACAGAGAAAGTGGGAGTAGAGCCCGGAGTGGAGCCGGCGGCCTGAACACTGCCCAAGCAACCGCCACTAATGAACCTGGGAGGCATGACCCGCGGCAGCAGGGAGAAGTCCACTCTCTGGTAGCTGTGAGCGCTCCATGTAATAACTGATCACGTTCAAAGCTGCTCTCGTCTGGATGTTGGCAGCTGGAC